>NC_137870.1:23228353-23270825 GCF_963924005.1 Protomyctophum bolini | reverse complement strand
AAACAAAGAGAGTCCTGAGTCAGCAGCAGCAGAGCAGTTTTTCTCCCCAGGCAACTGGGCAGGGCTATCCCACTCGCTTTCTCTCTCTCCCTCCTCCTCATCCTGCATGCTCCCTCCCACCCTTTCTCTCTCCCTCCTCCTCCTCCTGCATGCTCCCTCCCACCCTTTCAAGATCATTACTCACTATTTCTTGCTCCGCGCTCTCATTCTTAAGCCTAATTTATACTCTGTTGCACAGCGGTGTCGCTCGCCGAAAATAACTTATTTTCAAGCTAACAGTGCATCACGCCTCTTTATTTTTGGTGAGCGACACTGTTGTGCGACCAAGTATGAATTAGGCTTCACCCGCTGTTGTTAACTTACTGCATATTAGGGCTTGCTAAATAGTAAATGCTTCTCCCCCTCTATACACTCATTAAAGCTTCTCTGCCTCCCCTATTTTCTCTTGTTTTCATTTGAATCTTTTTTTTTACTCTTTTTTTTCTTTCTTTTACACATCTGGGTGAGTGTTTCTGAACAAGCGGGCACATTCTGCTTTTTAATAGCCTCCACCCCACAGCCAGTGAAAACAGCCATCAAATGTGTGCCCCCTCTCTATAGTACAAATATTAACAGCATAGCCTGACAGGCAGGTACGTTGAGGCCAAGCCCAGTGTCTGTCAGTGAGACTGTGTGGGATGATGTACAGTATGTGTGTGCATGAGCACTCTCATTCGTACACACATGCTCGCGCGCGCACACACACACACACACACACACACACACACACACACACACACACACACACACACACACACACACACACACACACACAAACATACTATAACTAAATTACTCCACTATCTACACACTTGCAGTCTTTGTCCATATACACTCTTTGTACACCACAGTCCTTCTTCTACATCATTGACCCCACTTTTGTAATGTGTGTGTGTGTGTGTGTGTGTGTGTGTGTGTGTGTTTATGTGTGTGCCCGTGGACGTGAAGCAGGTTAGAATAAGAGGCACTTGTTGACACAATATGACTTTTACATCTCTCCAGAGTTTGCCTAAAGGCTTGCTATGTTGGAAATGGAGGGGAGAAGGAAAAAGAGCTGAGAGAAGAGAAGGGGAGAGGTGGGGGTGGAGAAGCGTAGCATGGAACTGTCCAATAGATCCTGTAAAGTTGGCCCGTGGAGTGAGGCTGGGAGGATTGGTCTGTCCATAAAAGACAGCGGTTTCTCATTCCCTCAAGTCTCTTTCTCCCTCTCCCTTCTCGACTCATTCCCTCTACCTCATTTCTTTACGCACACACACACCCCATACCCCTCCCCCCATGTCTCTCTCTCCCCAGCTGGAGCGAGTGTGTGACAGTGAGACGGTGCCCTGACAGCCCCTCTGGCAGAGTCGTCACTCCCCGTCCCGCAGCACTAAATCACTACCTCCACTCACTAGACAAACATGTCACACTCAAAGAGGGAAGATGGAGGTGGGAGGAGACGCCGTAAGGAGTGAGGGTGATATGGGGCGAAGAGGGTTAGGGAGGGACAAAAAGTATTTCAGCAGCCCGGAGGAGGCCCAACAGTGTGGAACTTTTGCTCAACCTGTTGTGTGACCCAGGGTTCACGAGATTTTGACTGGATACTCTTATCGGGTACCAGCTGGGCACAGAGCTGCATAGAGGCTGTGGAACGGAGGTGGAGTACCATGATGGCATGAGAGGCTGCTCCCACTGGGTGCCTCCCCCCCCCCACTCTAGCTTCATGAGAGGCTGCTCCCACTGGGTGCCTCCCCCCCACCATGAGGGCATGATAGGCTGCTCCCCACTGGGTCTCTCCCCCCCTCCCTCTAGCTTCATGAGAGGCTGCTCCCTACTGGGTGTCTCCCCCCCTCCCTCTAGCTTCATGAGAGGCTGCTCCCACTGGGTGTCTCCCCCCCTCCCTCTAGCTTCATGAGAGGCTGCTCCCACTGGGTGTCTCCCCCCCTCCCTCTAGCTTCATGAGAGGCTGCTCCCACTGGGTGCCCCCCCCCCCCCCCTCTAGCTTCATGAGAGGCTGCTCCCACTGGGTGTCTCCCCCCCTCCCTCTAGCTTCATGAGAGGCTGCTCCCACTGGGTGTCTCCCCCCCTCCCTCTAGCTTCATGAGAGGCTGCTCCCACTGGGTGTCTCCCCCCTCCCTCTAGCTTCATGAGAGGCTGCTCCCACTGGGTGTCTCCCCCCCTCCCTCTAGCTTCATGAGAGGCTGCTCCCACTGGGTGTCTCCCCCCCTCCCTCTAGCTTCATGAGAGGCTGCTCCCTACTGGGTGTCTCCCCCCTCCCTCTAGCTTCATGAGAGGCTGCTCCCCACTGGGTGCCCCCTCCCCCCTCCCTCTAGCTTTATGAGAGGCTGCTCCCCACTGGGGATCTTCAACACAAGATGTAAGCTAACCCAGGTAATGTTGGCCTAATGCACCACTCTGTCTAAGTGTAAATAAAGTTAAAAAGATTAGCCTGATGAGTGTCATTGAGTGATGACTGATGAGTGTTTGAAACAGCCTTGGATCAAGACGGTCGACTCATCAGGCTAATCTTTTTTTATATCATCCTCTCCTTGTTGATATTTATATATTATGCCAATATGCCATTTAGGTTGAAATCATGATATATCTTTATGTTGTGATAATAAGCAGCAGTAGCCTCAGTCATGAACTACATGTCTTCCGTTCCGTGTGCAACACACTGCCGCCGCCCACCACCACCACCACCACATGCGGTGTTGGATGAAATAAAGTCAATGATAGCTATCGGTGCCTGTGATACGAACGGGTAACGGGGCGGGTAACGGGTCCATTTTTTGACGTGCGGGTCGGATCTGGTTTTGAGTTTTATATAAATCACGGGTAACGGGCGGGTAGCAGAACTGATGATTGACGGGCGGGGCGGGTGCGGGTATCGAAAATGGGACCCGTGCAGGACTCTGGTTGGGGGTGAGGGTGTGTGTGTGTGTGTGTGTGCGTAGTATATTTATGCAGACATACTGTATATAGACAGCTGTTAGCAGTTCAATGTACGGCATCAGACTGTGGAAGGGATATTTCACTTTCAAACATGTTTGAGGTCATTTTACTCAGGCAGTTGTGGGCACACTAGACACTTTTTAAGTTACTTGATTCAGTATTTACTGTAGATATTTGGTATTCATTTTTTCAGACAACTCATTGAGTTGCAAATTGCAATGAGTTGCATTGGTGTGGTCTACCTTAAAAACCGTTTTGTCCCAACCCGACCCTTTGGTGTGGTTTGGGATTTAGGCTTATCTTGACCACGTACCCTATTTTCAGCATAAGGGGCTGGTGGTGGTGTGTGTGTGTGTGTGTGGGGGGGGGGGGGGTCTGGCAAGAGAACCCATTGCTAATGCTAACTCACTTCCGGGATTTAGAATGACAAGCTCTAACACTACAGTCCAATATTATACCATATATTATGTCTATGTCCAAAAATCCTCAGTGTTGGATCCATACACTCTCAAGAGTTAAATGAACACTGAGGATTTTACTGTGTTGCGCGCCACCACACAGGCCTAGCCAAATAACCAAACTGTGCGTGTGTGCGTGCGCGTGCATGCGCGTGTGTGCGTGCGCATGGTTGGTGCTAATAGAATTCTGCTGGCCAGCTCACAGCTGTGTCCTGCTGATGAGTCCCAGGAGGCCCCAGCATGTGTCTATGGTTACTGTGTTGAGGCTCCAGCATGAAACCATGTGTAGATCATTACTCTCTCTCCCGACTCACTCGCTCTCTGTCTCTCTCGACTCTCTCTCTCTCGACTCTTGCTCTCACTCTCTCTCACTGTCTGTCTCTTGCTTGTCTCATTCTCTCTGTTTTTCCTCTCCATGCCAAAGCGCTAACTTGTGCCACTCCACACACGCCCCAGGCTCAAGCTCTGTATCTATCTAAACCAGCCAAGTGGGTATTACAGCGCAGAGATTTGCAGCGCTCCTTTCCCCCGGCTCCCATGTTGTTGAACCGACAATCCGACATTTAACTAAGACGTTGTGTGATATTGCAGAGATAAGGAGAAGAAGTGCTTTATTGCAGACAGAACATAGTCAAAACTCAACATAATATATACTTGATGCATTTTGAGCTGAAAGGGTATAGTTAGGCAGTAAGTTTTCACACCAGGTTATTGTGTGCTATACTATATGCGATACACCCTGGTTTATATGGGTGCATACACCCTGGTTTATATGGGTGCATACACCCTGGATTATATGGGTGCATACACCCTGGATTATATGGGTGCATACACCCTGGTTTATATGGGTGCATACACCCTGGTTTATATGGGTGCATACACCCTGGATTATATGGGTGCATACACCCTGGATTATATGGGTGCATACACCCTGGTTTATATGGGTGCATACACCCTGGTTTATATGGGTGCATACACCCTGGTTTATATGGGTGCATACACCCTGGTTTATATGGGTGCATAGTGCATACTGCATACACACATACACATACACACACACACACACACACACACACACACACACACACTCCTTTTCTAACATCAGAACAAAGTCAAAATGGAGCATGGTGTAAGGCAGCACTTGTGGAACTATATGGTTCACTCTAGTTTATTTTCCACATATTTTCTTCTCTATCAACTTGCCCGATGCATTGAAGGTTAAAGGTTAGAGGTGGAGTTTGCAGGATACAACTCGGATGACAGCCTTGATTAGTGGATTGTAGTTACTTTTGGACTGGAACCTTGTGTCCGTCTAATCAACATCTCCCAGCTTGTGGTGCAGGTGGGAGGCGGCAGGGGGCTGTAAGGTGAGCATGCATGACATGTGTAGATACAATTTACATTAAGCAAATCCTATTCCAGTGCGACTTACATTAAGCAAGAAATAGTCGAGGTAATACCATACATCAAATGCATAGAAATAGTAAATAAACCAAGATATCAATGTATGTTATGTACATTGAAACTATACACACTATGCGATGTATATGCCTGGATGCCTGTACTATGCAGCTCTAACGTAGTGACTCAGGCAGATGGAGAATACGTTGTGTGTATGCGTGTGGATCTCAGTGTGATTAAGGAAGCTCAGACTATGCGGTGCCAGGGGACGTTTCAAAGCAACTCTTTTATGGTCCTGAGTCCTCCTTCTGTTTGATAGCGTGTAATTTAATGCAGTGGGTTAGGCTATATTATAAAGAGCAGCACATTAGCTGCACATCAGTTTGCTCCCAAACAGCGCCTTGACATTTTACCTCTACTCTCCCCTGAAAAAACGATTTCTTGATTTATTTTTTGACTTTTTTTGTGTGCACTTGTGCACTTGCACACATGTGCACAAACTCCACCACACAGACCAGCTCACTCACAGAGACGAATCATAGAATAAATGTAGTTTGTTGGGAACACAGAATTGCCTCTTATTGCTCACAAGTCAGTAATCACAATATGTCAATAATAGGGAGGTGTTATGCTTTAACCTTAAGAACGTGTACGCTTATACAAATAATCTAATGTGTTGCCCATAATAACAATGTGTATGTGTGTAAGCACATAACACCGCCTCCCCATTATTGTCCACTGTTGTATAAGGCACCATATTCCTGCAAGCAACAGTAAATTAATGCAAACATGTCAGCAACCTCTTCAAGGTAAGTGGAGGAAGTGGGTCTTGTCATTATATAGCTCAAGATAAATTGTCCATCCTATGGAAAACTGAATTCATACAGCAGATCCCATTAGTAGTTTAAATTATATATAAAAAACATTGTTTGGCACGCCATGTATTGGAAACCAAACCAGAGAACTGCCACTGTAGGTGTAGTGATGGCCAACCGTTAACTGGTAAGAAATTGGTAATTAATGGTTATTAAAACTGCAAAAAAGAAGAAAAGAAAAGCCCCTGCTCCCATTCACTGCTAAAATAAAACCGTCCATATTTCTAATGGAAATCTATTTGTTGAATTATTATTCGTCCTCCTTGCATTGGTATGTTTAATGTGTTGTAAATAGCGTGTTTTATTATGATTGATTTCAACACATTTCCTTAGCAGTTAATTAACATAGCTTATTAGAAGTAGATAGATAGATAGATAGATACTGTAGATAGATGTAGATAGATAGATGGATAGATAGATACTTTATTGATTAAAATATAGCACAAAGGGGGGGGCACGGGTTAAAAAGAAAGACAAATATATTTAAAAACTATATTATGAACAAGCATTAAAAATGATTTAAAATGTGTCACTAGATATTGCACTTAGACCCATAACTAACTAAAAACTAAAAGCTAGCAAGAGCAAGCCAATAGTCCAGTTTCTAAGCCTAGCGGCTGGCCGTGGAGTTAAAGAGCCTGATTGCTGTTGGTGCAAAAGTGCTCTTGAATAGTTTGTTCTTACATGTCACAGAACGAAACAGGTTCTTGCGACCACTTTTCTGGTCTGCCAAGATTTTGTGGAGAGGATGACTCACATTGTCCATTATGGCCTACATCTTATTTTGTGTGCATCTCTCCACAACAGACTCCAGTGAGTCAGGCCTCTCGCCCAGTACTGAGCCAGCCTTCTTCACAAGTTTGTTTAGCCGCTTGGCATCCTTGTCCATCACACTGCCTCCCCAGCAGACTGCAGCGTAGAACAGTACACGTGCCACTGCTGACTGGTAGAACATGTACAGCATTCTGCTGCACACCTCAAAGGATCTGAGCCTCCTCAGAAAGAAGAGCCTGCTCTTTGTCTTCTTATAGACAGCGTCCGAGTTCAGAGCTGTACTTGTTCGATGGCTGTCCCTTAGACATCATCAGGCTGGAGAGGAGCAGGCTTGTTCCTCCTCTAGTCCACCACCATCTCCTTAGTCTTGGAGGTGTTTAGGAGGAGGCAGTTCCTGTCGCTCCATTCCCTGAAGGCCTTTGTCAGGTCCCTATATTCCTCCGCCTGCCCATCCTTGACACACGCCACGATGGCTGTGTCGTCAGAGTATTTCTGGATGAAGCAGGACTCAGAGATGTACTTGAAGTCCGACGTGTACAAATTGAACAGAAAAGGCGCCAGGACAGTCCCCTGTGGGGCCCCTGTGTTGCTCAGCAGTGTCCCAGAGACGCAGTTCCCCAGCCTGACATACTGTGGTCGTCCTGTCAGGTAGTCGGTAATCGAGGTAACAAAGGAGGGATCCACCCCCATCCCATGGAGTTTATCTCTGAGTATGGGGGGGTTGGTGGGGGGTTGGTTATGCATCATACCCCCTTCTTCCCACTAGACTAAAATAGTTGCACATAGTGTAATGAGACACTGGAAGACTGGAGGTAGAGATGCAGTTTACACTATAGATATATAGCGCCCCTCAAAAAGTGAGGACAAAAAAGTGAAGGCGCCAAAAGTGATTGTCCGGAATGTGATGATGGATGATAAGAGTGCCCCTCACTTCACACGAGTGTGATTTTTATTTTGTTGATTGTCATGTGTACCATATCAACATTACATTTAAATATCACACCACATCAAAATAAAATGATTTCCAACTGATTTTGATTTTCAATTCATAATTATTTATTTTCTTCTTTTGAAATATTTTCTTTCACATCGACAATAACTGACATACAGTATCTCCCAGACTCCTTCCCTGGTCAGAGTTCAAAGTTAGAAGGAATTTAGAATTATTTGCAGGATGTAATTTGCGTAGAGATGTGATGGCACTTAAATATTGTATTTAAAACTCATTCATCGCCACTATGGGGTGCCAAAAAGTCCCTGAGCGCCAGTTTCTATAATTTTTTTAATTTAATTTTAATAAAAAAAAAATTGTAAAAAACGCCCAACGTTATACACGTCTTAAAAAGACGATAAAGACGTCGTTGGCGCTACAGGAGTTGCTAAAAAAATAGGTCAATTGAGTCGTTGGCAGACATTGAGTTTTAAAAAGAAAAATCCTCTATCTAAACAATGCAAATGTGCCAATGATTTCCCTCCCCTGAGCTAGACCGTGTCCTCATACAGGCTTATTGGTATTCAGTAAATCTCTTTTTTTTGATGCTCGCACATTTATGCGTAGTATACATTACAATGCAGTGTGTGTCTTCACTTCAGTACGCGAAGGGATTTACACGCTGTACCTACTTGCCAGGTCCTGCCCTACACAGGACATGCATGCTAACTGAAGCCAGCTGGCTATAGCAGAAAGCATGTCAGCTAGCCGCTCAGATTTATGTTAGCCCAGGGCTAGGTCCTAATGTTAGCACAGTGCTAAGCCAACAGAGATCAGATTTATGTTAGCCCAGGGCTAGGTCCTAATGTTAGCACAGTGCTAAGCCAACAGATTTATGTTAGCCTAGGGCTAGGTCCTAATGTTAGCACAGTGCTAAGCCAACAGAGGTCGTGACCCTTCTTTAAATATGATGCGAAGCTTGCAAAATACTTATAGCCTCAGGCATAAGGTGATCCAGTGGTCTTGTGTGGACCGACCGATATGGTTTCAATTTTCTGGAATATAAATCATGATTTATATATTTATTTAATAAACAGATTGTTTTATATTGTATTATATTATGTTTGGGATTTTTTCCCCCATAAGCTTTTCTTCTCAAGCGTAACCTTGGCTCCTTCGCAAAACACTAGCTGCATTTAGTACCTTAGTTGTACAAAGTTTGACCACTGTGCACTTTCAAAGCACTTTCCTGACAAATGAACACATCTTACAGTCATTTACTGCACACTGCCTCGTTCTTTTTGTTTTTGTTTTGAGTAAATCCTTCATTTGGAGGCAGTAAGTAGCACCTACAGACGGAGATTTGGTTGAGCATAAAGAGGGCTGATATGATGTGGTACGGTCTGGAAGTCCTAGAAGTCATGCCACCCTGCTGATTAGCATGTCGTTGAGTTGCATCTGGGATGGAGGGAGCGGAGCGTGGTAAGGGCAGACATATTTAATGCCTGTGAAGTAATGGGGCTGAATCAGCAGATAGCTCCACTGGGAGCCATTAGCTCTAACATGTGTCATTAACCCTTTCCTTGGCCCAAGGCCCCTCGAGCCTGGGCCCCAGCAGAAAACCCAAGCCCTGCCTCAGGTGGGGAGTACACAGAAATGGGGGAAGGCCAAGGGGTTGGGGTGGGGGGGGTGCAGGGCAGGGAGACCAATCTATTATTTACAGATACTGGCACACACATACTCCTTTCTTTTCTCAGTTTATCCTCGCTCTCTTTCTAACATTTTTCCTGCTAGCTTCTTGCTCTACCCGTGTCTCCACCCCTTTTTTCCCCTATAGCTCTTTGTGTCCCTGGCAACTCTCTCTCTCTCTCTCTCTCTCTCTCTCTCTCTCTCTCTCTCTCTCAATAGTGCTGATGTTGTTTCAATCAGTGTTTCATATTCCAAGGCAACTCTTTGTGTGTAACTTTTTACTAAATGGAACACTGGGTTAACAATTCGAGTTAACTGTGGGCTGTGGAGGAGATATTTCAAACACACAACAATAGGTTACGTCTACACAGAAGGGCAGGTACAGCTCAAGACATTGAGCGAGTTGTGCTGGTAGAGTAACAAGTTTGGGTGGAGAATTTTGTTCTTTTTTTCGAGAGGAAGGAGGAGGGTGGTTTAGCGCTTCCTTGGCTTTGAGCTAACTTTTAGCAGGCCTTTCTGCACTGGCTGGCTGCTGCAGGGCAACAATAGGGAGAAGCGGCAGGCCCACAACACCTGCCAGTCCTAATGGTAAACATGTGTCTAGAAATACAGAATGAGAGAGGAGGGAGGGAGGGAAAGGGCAAGTACATTCCCTTAAGAGGCTCTAGTTAGTAGATTTCACTGGCTACAGTGTGTGCGTGCACGACGGTGCGCACGTGTGTGGTGCAACACAGTCCGTGCTCCTGTGTGTGTGCGCGCCTGTCGCCAACCGCTGCGTGTCTCCAGCGAGGATCTGCTGAACATCGCTTAAAGACCTAAAGTTGAAACAAAGAAGTCCTGACGATAAAAACATCCAGCCAATCAAAGAGCTGTGTCCGCAAATGTGATGCTGTGTGATAGTAGCCTATAACAAAGCCTCATTCAGTGGTAGTGGTGTGTGTGTGTGTGTGTGTGTGTGTGTGTGTGTGTGTGTGTGTGTGTGTGTGTGTGTGTGTGTCTCATGGTGAGACGCACGCCACATGGTTCATGCCTGTTTCTTGTTGCATTGGAGTGATTGTAGCCTCTCAAAATGTCAGTTCACTGCCACGTCCTTGACACACCTGTGTTTTATGTGTGTACATGCAAGCATATGCATAGGGACATACTGTACATAAATGTGTGTATGATTCTATTTGGAGTACCGTTCCTGGGTTTTTGGTTGCCTTGCCCATGCATGCGTGCTGTGTCGTGTATGAGCTCATTGTGAGTTTGAGGGGTCTCCCCGCTCTCCCCCATGCAGAGGTCAGCTGAGAGCTGCACGTCATGTCTGTCACCTTCCCTCTGGCCACAAAGCTGCCCATTATGGACAGACAAGGTTCAGTGACCAGAGAGAGTGGGCTCCAGACAGACTGAGGGCCCAGACCCCCTTCTCCTCCTCCTCCTCCTCCTCCTTCTCCTCATGGCTTCCTTGCCTCTCCCCATGGCTTCTGACCCTCATGTCTTTCACTATCATTCTGTAGATGAGTCGTTGGGTGGGAAAATGCTAATTGTGATGTTTTTTTTTAATGGTGCTAGCCACTCCTATATGCAGCAATGTGGGTGTGTATGTATGTCTGTCTCTGTGTCTGTCTCTATATCTGTATGTCTAAGCACGGAAATACAGTTTTTTCACCACCAAGTGTCACTGTTAACAACCTAACACACACACACACACACACACACACACACACACACACACACAGTGTAGAGTAAAAGTACAGTACAGCACCACTCAGGTCACACAGGTGTGATTTTTCCTCCTATATACAGCTTTTGTCCACCCATGAAAGGAGAAATTAGGTTTATTATGTTTGCCAAATATCACGTAAATCGTGTCCCCACGTCTCATATTTGCCATTGACAATGAAAGGAGAAATTAGGTCAAATGTCCGCCAAATTTGACATAAATTTGTGGCAACACAAAGCACCCCTCACTTCACAGGGGTGTGCACTAGCCCCTCCTATATACAGGTTTAATGTTTGTCTTTAGTTCAATGGAGGGAAAATGTACGTCATAACTTGCCATATTGTCTCTTTATTGTTAATGACGTTTAATGTTTGTGTTGGCACCGTTTGTTTTACATCACCTAATCAACATGAGTTAGACTTTAATATATTAGCGCCGCTCACTTCACATGCGTGTGATTTTTTAAATTCTTGTCCTCCCACTGTAGTGTGTGCATGTGCAGTTGTGCACATCTTGTCACCGGAGCGGACCGGGGTTTTCTTTTATCAAATATCAATTTTATCAATATCATATGTCGGTACACATGATCTTTATGTAATCAAGACGGATCTGTCATGTATAATGTATGCCAGCCATTTATCGAAAACACGACATGCATTCACCTTTGACCTTTGAACCTTTGAACATTACTAAGCATAATGAATATACTGTTACGTGTTATATCTTTAACATTGGCCTGTAGATACCACCAGGAGACACATTATTGCAGTGGTAGGATGCTCCTATCCTGGTGGAGACCTGTGTTTTCTAGTTACAGTCTGCTACACCTCTCTCTCTCTCACAGCTCTCTCTGTCTACCTCTCTCTCTCTCTCTCCTCCTCCCCACTCTTCTTCACTCTTCTATTGAGCGTGTTCCTCCAGCAGAGTTCAGAGCATTTGGGTCGGTGGCCTCATCCCCTTTTTCGGCTCTAATAGATCCAGTCAGCCTGATTTACCTCTTCACTGCCCGGCCTCTCCATGACTCCTCATATCCTCCTCTTCTCCTCTTCACTGCCCGGCCTCTCCATGACTCCTCATATCCTCCTCTTCTCCTCTTCACTGCCCGGCCTCTCCATGACTCCTCATATCCTCCTCTTCTCCTCTTCACTGCCCGGCCTCTCCATGACTCCTCATATCCTCCTCTTCTCCTCTTCACTGCCCGGCCTCTCCGTGACTCCTCATATCCTCCTCTTCTCCTCTTCACTGCCCGGCCTCTCCATGACTCCTCATATCCTCCTCTTCTCCTCTTCACTGCCCGGCCTCTCCATGACTCCTCATATCCTCCTCTTCACTGCCCGGCCTCTCCATGACTCCTCATATCCTCCTCTTCTCCTCTTCACTGCCCGGCCTCTCCATGACTCCTCATATCCTCCTCTTCTCCTCTTCACTGCCCGGCCTCTCCATGACTCCTCATATCCTCCTCTTCTCCTCTTCACTGCCCGGCCTCTCCATGACTCCTCATATCCTCCTCTTCTCCTCTTCACTGCCCGGCCTCTCCATGACTCCTCATATCCTCCTCTTCTCCTCTTCACTGCCCGGCCTCTCCATGACTCCTCATATCCTCCTCTTCTCCTCTTCACTGCCCGGCCTCTCCATGACTCCTCATATCCTCCTCTTCTCCTCTTCACTGCCCGGCCTCTCCATGACTCCTCATATCCTCCTCTTCTCCTCTTCACTGCCCGGCCTCTCCATGACTCCTCATATCCTCCTCTTCTCCTCTTCACTGCCCGGCCTCTCCATGACTCCTCATATCCTCCTCTTCTCCTCTTCACTGCCCGGCCTCTCCATGACTCCTCATATCCTCCTCTTCTCCTCTTCACTGCCCGGCCTCTCCATGACTCCTCATATCCTCCTCTTCTCCTCTTCACTGCCCGGCCTCTCCATGACTCCTCATATCCTCCTCTTCTCCTCTTCACTGCCCGGCCTCTCCATGACTCCTCATATCCTCCTCTTCTCCTCTTCACTGCCCGGCCTCTCCATGACTCCTCATATCCTCCTCTTCTCCTCTTCACTGCCCGGCCTCTCCATGACTCCTCATATCCTCCTCTTCTCCTCTTCACTGCCCGGCCTCTCCATGACTCCTCATATCCTCCTCTTCACTGCCCGGCCTCTCCATGACTCCTCATATCCTCCTCTTCTCCTCTTCACTGCCCGGCCTCTCCATGACTCCTCATATCCTCCTCTTCTCCTCTTCACTGCCCGGCCTCTCCATGACTCCTCATATCCTCCTCTTCTCCTCTTCACTGCCCGGCCTCTCCATGACTCCTCATATCCTCCTCTTCTCCTCTTCACTGCCCGGCCTCTCCATGACTCCTCATATCCTCCTCTTCTCCTCTTCACTGCCCGGCCTCTCCATGACTCCTCATATCCTCCTCTTCTCCTCTTCACTGCCCGGCCTCTCCATGACTCCTCATATCCTCCTCTTCTCCTCTTCACTGCCCGGCCTCTCCATGACTCCTCATATCCTCCTCTTCTCCTCTTCACTGCCCGGCCTCTCCATGACTCCTCATATCCTCCTCTTCTCCTCTTCACTGCCCGGCCTCTCCATGACTCCTCATATCCTCCTCTTCTCCTCTTCACTGCCCGGCCTCTCCATGACTCCTCATATCCTCCTCTTCTCTCCTTCCTCCATCTATCGCTTTTCACCCCTCATAACCCGGTCAAACTCCCCCACTCACCAATTTTCTACCATACAACATACAATAGTGTACGGTCCATTATTTAAAAAAAGTAGTGAACATGTTGCTGAGCGACGCGGTTGTGCTTCAAAGTGTGAATGAAGCTTTCCCCCTTTCACCTTACTTTAGTCCACCCCTCCGTTCTTCCTAGTTAATGCTACATGTCGTCTCCCAGTCAGCAGGTCTTAAATTCCTACAGGCCGTTTTCTTTTCTCCTTCCAGTGTATATCTCTCAGAGGCAGAGCCTCACAATCACGGCCAAGTTCTTTTCGGGCGGCCCGCTGCTGGAACATCTAAATCCGACACCTGTGGGGAGAGAAAACGGGACGTGAAAGACGTGAATAGAGCGAGTAGAGAGGAGGAGGAGGAGAGTGAGTGATACGGTGATGTGTTTTGGCTGAACGTTGTTCTGGAAAAGGTTTCTGGTCGTGGTCCTCTCCTGGCCGAGCTGGGCCTCCTCAGGGGGGCTATAGGACTCCCCCTAGTGTCCCATACTCACTCACTATCTGACGACTCTGACAAGCCAGAGGATTTTCACCTCTTTTACACACACAAAGACACACACGCACACACACACACACACACAATCCACTGTTTTTTCAATTGTTACATTCTCAGAGTTAAATTAACACCAAGGAGTTTAATACATTACACACCTTCCTTTAAAACATTTCCCCTGTTTCTTTATACACAATAACATATTGTTTTATTTTCTCTCAGTCAAACAAAACAAAACTTTATGTACCTCACTCTCTTCGCTTCGCTCACACACACACACACACACACACACACACACACACACACACACACACACACACACACTCTCCCTCATTGACTTTTTCCTCTCTCTTGGTCTCTCTCTCTTTGAGTCTGTCACACACACGCGCACAAGCACAACACACACACAGACACACACACAATGCTACTCGCTGGCCGGCTGCAGAAGGAGTCAAATGGCCCCAATGTGTTAAAAGCATTAGGTAAGCACAAATCCAAAAGTGCTTCTCAGGCCGATATCATATGTCCTGCTTCATTACAGTCTGCTGTATACATTCAGCTGCATCTCTGACCTAACCCCCCAAACCCCCTCGCTTCCACCATCCATCCTTCTCTGGCCCATCCCTCTCTCTCTCTCTCTCTCTCTCTCTGCCCCTGGAGAGCTTTAAAACAGAGCAGACTGGCTTGGGATGTTTGCTGAAGAATAGATGGGGCTCGCTCTCTCATTATTGTAAGCGCTGGCATGGGCCGCGGATGGTGGTGGAGCCTGTCCAAGCACAGCACGGCACAGCACAGACCCCCTGAAGTTTGTTGGAGAGTGTGTGCGCGTGCGTGTGTGCGTGCACGTGTGTACATTTGTCTTTGCACACACAAGTCTATGCACAGGCATGTTTGCATGCACAGGCATGTTTGCATGCACACACAGGCGCAGGATAATTTATAGAATTTATGGGTGAGGACAGTTGGTGCAGCAGAGGAAGGGGTAAGGGGTCGGGTGGGTACAAGAAATGAAAGACAAATGCCACCTTTGATATAATCTTAACAAGCAATGTCTTGTCCGTGTTGGTTTCATGGCGCTATTTTGTATATATTTTTCACCTGTGGCTATTTTGGGTCCTGATATGCTATTAACTGCAGAGGGAGGGTGCTGACCAAGACCAGCTGAGAGCCGAAGGAGAACAGGAGAAAATAGTGAGAGAGACAGATCAAACACGTGGTGGGCCCGTAACCTGTATCCTGCCGACTGAAGCTTCCAGGCCTTGTCAAAGCCAATGAGAGGAAATAACGGCACACCTCACATCCCACAGCGGCGTGTGTGTGTGTGTGTGTGTGTGTGTGTGTGTGTGTGTGTGTGTGTGTGTGTGTGTGTGCGTGTGCGTGTGCGTGTGTGCGTGCAAAGTATAAAACACTGAGGTCTTTTCTCCAGGCTCCACCACAGCACTTGGCCCTGCTGAGCCACACTTGTCTCTCTGTTACAGGCAGGCAGGCAGCAGCACTGGACTGTGCTTTTCCCCCTTCATAAGCAGTTTACTGTGTGTGTGTGTGTGTGTGTGTGTGTGTGTGTGTGTGTGTGTTATGTCTACCTATGTGTATGTTTGAGTGTGTGTGTGAGATCATAGCCAACGAGGCCGCTGCCAGCCACCTGCACCTGAGGCAGCAGCAGGGTCAGAGAGGACAGGAAGGGTGGTGGTGGTCTTGGTGGTAGAGCGGATGGAAGACGATCAACACAGGTCATGAAGTGAGGGAATGGAGGATTATGCCGGCTCGCACACACACTGCACGACTTTGAAAGTTGTCAGATTGCTGTGCAGTTTGCACATTACACACGTCTCTGTCTTGTAAATCAGGTGTCTTAAGTTGTGCTTTCCAGACTACATGACAGATGAAATATACTGTTGTATATTTGCTTGTTGTCTTTCATTGTCTTTTACTTTTTAAGGGACCAAGAAGTCCCGAAGAGACTTTGGTCACTTATTGTTTTTGACTTTATGTTCTTCTCCTCCTCTTTCCGCCAAAAATAGCAGTTCTGGCTGAACCGTGCAGTCGGGTTTCTGGTAGAGGGCCATGCCAAACGGTGACATTGCGAAGCCCATGACCATTGGCCAAAGGGTGGCGCTATAGCACTCAATTGAAAATGCAAACTTTGAACGTGCATAGCATCATGAACCGTTTGACCGTTGGCAATGACACTTTTATACACATATGTGTCTCCTCATGCCGAACAACTTTCGTGCTCTGACTTTTAGAACACCCGCCATTTTGAATTATTTGAAAAACTATTCATTTCCTCACAGGATCTTTGATCAAAATGCATGAAAACTTCTACACATGAACTTTGGACCTACAAAAAATACAAAAAAGTCGTAGTACATTTTTTTAAGTACATTTTTCGAGAGATTTTCCACTACTTTGAGCTGTTTAAAAACGCTTATACCATTATCTGAAATCCCAGTTGAAGAGAAGTTTGAATGTGAAAACATTGACAGCAAAACACACTATAGTAATAGACATCCCCAAACCATAATTGTCATCAAAAACACTAAATTCTTTTCCTGTTTATAATAAGACAACTGATTGTGTCTGAATAGCACAGTCGGTTGAGCTCATGCCTTTGGACCACAAGGTTGTTGGTTCAAATACGGGCACTGCCAACTCAGCATATGAGTCTTCCAGAACCTTGCACAATTACATTGTCTTCTTTTTCTCAAGTTCAGACTTCCATTTCTATGGTTTATTCTATGGTTTTTGTGTGTATTGTTCTTATTGCTTATTGCCATCTTTCTTGGTCCTGCCTTATCGCTGCTTGCAGCTATATTTTAAAGATTTATTTTTGACATTTTCATGTATTCGGAATAGGTGCAAGTTGAGAATGCATTCCCCAGCGGTTATTAGCCTCAGTCCTAGCCTTACTCATCTGCCAAGAGAAAAGCCTGGTCACAATCTAAGGCAAAGAGTGTATTGGCGGAAGTGTCAGGCCGGAACATCCGTGAGATGTATTTACCCCGGATACGATATTTTTTCATTTACGGAGAATGTAAACTGATTTGTAAAGCGTCAATGTAATTTCCTTGAGCAAAATTCCACAATTTACACCCAAATAAAATGATACACTCTACAGCGTAGGTCTTGCCCAGTGTGACCGGTTATGCAATAGAGGGTATGCGAGTGACATCATCATACTCGGAAGTTATGCGGGAATACCTACTGAGTGTCAAAAAACGACATACATCCAAACAGAAAAGTCCTATATGATTGCATTAAACAACGTTAATAAAGTCACTTTGCCACTCGATTTCCCATTCACTTTATGCATGCGCATACCCTCTATACCCGCTGTACTCATTACTTGTTGAACCTGTCCGTTTGTGTGTCCCTTTTATGCCCATATATGGTATCGGTCTGTCTGTATGCCTGTGTCACTTTCATGGTATTCATGGTAACAAAAGGTGCACAGCACACCGGTCCTTGTGAGGTGCCAGCCAACGGGAAAAGTACTAAGGATGAAAAAAAAATTAGCCGCACACTCGTAGCTGCCAATGGCAAATGTTTTACACAGAGAAGACCAACGTTTCAGACAGACTAAGGTTGATTTATATGTCATAAGATGAGAAATGACACATTTTCAACTAACACCCACACACACAATTTTTTTCTCTCTTCTTTTGCAAAAAAAGGAAGGTCCTGTTAATCAGTCTTTAACTCAGGTTTGGAGGCTCGTATGTAAAACCTCCCACCCACCCTCTCTCTCTCCCTCCCTTGCTGCTTGTTGTAAGAGATGAGGATAGCAGAGTGTATGTTTACGAGCGAGAGTGCTGGACTTGGCAGAGGCTTGACGCTCCTTCAGTGTCTCACAGTTCATCACAGCTCACTGACTGACTGACTGGGCCCCTGTCCCTCTAGGACAATTTACAGTAACATTACACACACACACACACACACACACACACGTCTCCTCATCCTCAACCCTATTGTCCACTTTCAACTTACTCATCATTTCTCTGTCCCTGACTGCTCCCAAGGTAATTGTTTATGATTGCTGATAAATGTCCTCAGCCATTAACTAGATTGCTCTCTCCCCCCCACCTCCACCCCACCCATCTATCTGTCTCCCTCTCTCTTGTCTTTCCCCCCTCTGCTCTCCAGTGGTCCTATGCGTTGGAGAAGCCCAACACGGGCAGTGTGTTCAGCCTGGCCTGGTCTGCAGATGGTACCCAGCTGTCTGGGGCCTGTGGTAACGGGCACGTCATCTTTGCCCATGTGGTGGAGCAGTGCTGGGAGTGGATGAGCTTTATAATCACCCTCACCAAGCGGAGGACCATGCAGGTACAGAGAGAGAGAGCAATGATAAGAGAATACTTCACTACTCTTGCAATCAAATGGGATTTTCTTTGCAATAAATTGAGTTTCACATTCACATTAGTATTTTACTCACACCGTAGCCATGCATAGGCCAAGCCATCTAAAATAATATATACATGTGTATCATTTATGTATGGTTGCTCAACAGTTGAACTTTCACAGCTCATAAGAACCCCTTTCGCCATGAAAACCTAAAATTCCTGGTGAAGTAAACTGCAATTGAAGAACCTTTTAGTTGTTGTGAAACACTTTTGTTGTTATTGGTGAGTCATTTATATATGTCACTATTTCCATTTGGCCAAATGAGGCTTAGATCATCACCATACTAGGAAATGATCACAAGCAAATGTGTAGTACAGCTTCGCCAGATTGAACATTGTGATGTGTGTGGTTTCAAACATACTGATGGTTAAATATTGGACAGGGAAGCCACACCATTAATAGACTATGACTTCTTCAATATACACACACCCACAACAGTTTTAGGACAGAGCACTGGCTAATCAGAATGAGTCAGTTTAGTTTATTTTTCTTTTCTTTTCTTTTCTTTTCTTTTCTTTTCTTTTCTTTTCTTTTCTTTTCTTTTCTTTTCTTTTCTTTTCTTCCCAGTCCACAGAATACGTTTTTTGTGTGTGTTTTTAAGACACAAGGTATTGAAAGAGAAAGGAAAAACAAAGCATCTCTCACTTTCCCCCACAAAAACACTTGATATTGAGCAGGCGAGTGTTCACGGACCTTGGCTCAGTTGATCAGCCTGCGTAGCGAGTGAGAATAAATTGGCATGATACTAGAGGCGGACACCAGCTAGAGAAGAGAAGTGAGCGGAGCTGGCCGCGTGGAGAGGCAGACAGTTCCCAGGCCCAGGCTACTTGCAGCCATACATTATAGTTAGACCCTCCCAGTGTGCCAGGCAGTCCAGCAGTGACAATGGCCAGCCTGTGTAGCTGCCTCCCTCACTCCACCACTCTCCACTGTTTAAACTCACACTAACCACAAGGTAGCCTTTACACCCATATGACACACCCACATGCGCACGCACGCACGCACACACACACACACACACACACACACACACACACACACACACACAGAGTGGCATGTACACACACACACACACACACACACACATACACACACAGAAAAAACATGTGCACAACCGCACATATAGTATACACACACTTGCCATAGACAGCTCGACCAATTGCAGTTTGTGTAAACCAAACAAACTTGGGTCGTCAGCCATTTATTTTCAGCCTAGCAGGACTTTTTTTTACTGTCTTTCTCTCTCTCTCTCTCTCTCTCTCCTCCCCTGTTCTCCTCTCCTCTGTCCTTTTTAAGTGCACATCTGCCAATGGTTTGTGAATCAGGCGGCTAAATTTAACACCTTGCGGTCGCATGTTTTTATTCGTAGTTGCATTGCGTGTAAATTTGGCTCGCTGGAGGGGACAGAAGAGGAAGATTTGTAAAGCTGTAAAAATACCCCACCACACCCCACCTTTCACCTGGTACTGGAAGAGGCCTTTCTTTCATTCATTCATTCACTCACTCACAAGGAGAGCGAGAGGAAGTATTTATCTATGCAGGTGAAAAAAGGGCAGTACACGCCAGTACACATACACTGTACAGTACACAGTGAAAACAGTCCCCTCTGTCCACAGTTGGCCCTACTGTACGAATGCGCTGACATACTGTGGACTGTTTCCTGTGTATATTAAGAAAATAAATACACTACTGTGTACATGATTCAGCCCCACCACAACCACACCTGCCCCATCGGTAAAAAAAAATTGCTTGCTAATTCGCGCTTGTTTGATTAATACGTATGTTTGTACTGTATATGAGAATCATATTCTGTGCCTACTTCCTGGTTCCATTCACTTGCCTCTTGTGTCTTCCTCAGGTGAGGAACGTGGTGAACGATGCGGTGGACGTGCTGGAGTTCAGGGACCGTGTCATAAAGGCATCTCTGGCTCACGGTCACCTTGTGGTTGCCACCTCACTGCAGTGCTACGTTTACAAGTATGTGCTTCGCTTTCCTATTGGACCTGCTCTAATTTTGCCACGATCACCTTCAAATTAAGGTCCTATCCTGCATCACTTTTTCTATTCTGGGGCTTGTGGGTTTGTTAGGCTATTTTATCCACAGCAAAAAGATGCTGTATGTTGTTGCATGTGATGTGTGAGTAACTGTGTGTGTGTGTGTGTGTGTGTGTGTGTGTGTGTGTGTGTGTGTGTGTGTGTGTGTGTGTGTGTGTGTGTGTGTGTGTGTGTGTGTGTGTGTGTGTGTGTGTGTGTGTGTGTGTGTGTGTGTGTGTGTGTGTGTGTGTGTGTGTGTGTGTGTGTGTGTGTGTGTGTGTGTGTGTGTGTGCGTGTGTGCGTGCGCGTGTGCGTGCGTGCGTGCCTTACACAGCACCCGGAACTGGAACACTCCACTCGTCTTTGACCTGAAGGAGGGAACAGTCAGCCTCATACTTCAGGCTGAGAAGTGAGTTGCTGTTACTCTCTCTCTCTCTTTGAGAGATGAATGGAGGTCCATCTATCTCTTCCCGTCTGTGTTCATTCCAAATAGCAGAGCAGCAGGGACAACAGGCTGCTGGGTCATCTATCAGCCTCTATGCGTCATTACTCCACATGCTTAAGTACTCACACTGACACAACCACACGCTCGCATGCACAGGCGGATGGACGGACAGACATACATAAACATATATGTACACAAATGCACACAGGTAGCACCTAATTTAACCTTACCTGCACTGTCCTCCAATAGGACTTAGAGTGCAACGGCAGATGGAAATTCGCTTGATATTAGTACTGGCAATTCCGTATTCACATTCGTGCACAGCAGGGCTCACCGAATAACTCAATGCAGTGTTTAATGTGTATTTAATGCTGAAACGACCCTCAGCTGATTGACTCTTTGTGCTCGTCTTTGTGTCTCGTCTCGCCTCCTCCCAGACACTTCCTCCTGGTGGACGGAGCGGGCCTGTACGTGTTCTCCTATGAGGGTCGATTGATTTCCAGCCCCAGATTCCCCGGCATGAGGACCGACATCCTCAACGCTCAGGCCATCTCCCTGAGTAATGACACCATCGCCTTCAGAGACAGAAGTGATGAGAAAGGTAAATTAACTCGCTGTCTTCCTTTACTGTCTCTCTGTCTGTCCCAGGAGGAATAATAATGATTTAGCATGAATTGTTCTCTCTCTCTGTATTTTAGTCATCTTCTTGCTTGACGCCCTGACGGGGAAAGCCCTTGGCGACAGCAAGCCCTTGACTCACAAGGTGCGTTATTCATTCTTCCGTCGTCCCTGTACCACTCTCTCTCTCTCTCTTTCTCTCTGCCCCTCCCCAACCTATACAACACTCCCAATGAGCCCGGGTGAGAGGAGCCATGTTTTTCTGTAAACTATGTGTCTCTCCGAGCAAAAGTAAATAAATTAACACCTGTCCAGGAGGAGAAGGGGGTGGGGGGGTACAGTAAAACTAGAAGGAAAGACATAGATTGAGAGGGAATGAATTAGAAGCAAGCTAAGAGAGAGGAGGAGGAGGAGGAGGAGAAGAATCTGAGGTAGCCTGGCTCAGCAGTTACTGTTTGTCAGCATGGCTTTGTCTGCCAGCAGTCCACGGCTCCAACACAGAGACACACTGCATTGGAGCCAGCTGGCTCTGGCTTACACACACACACACACACACACACACACACACACACACACACGCTTACACTCACAATGTTGGCAGTGCATTGTGGGGTCACAATACTAACCCTTCTCCCCCTCGCCTCTCCTTTCCTGATCTCTTCGCTCCCCTCCATCATTTTCTCTCTCCCATCTCTTCTCTCCTACCTTTTATGTGTGTGTGTGTGTGTGTGTGTGTGTGTGTGTGTGTGTGTGTGTGTGTGTGTGTGTGTGTGTGTGTGTGTGTGTGTGTGTGTGTGTGTGTGTGTGTGTGTGTGTGTGTGTGACGTGTGTGTGTGTGTGTGTGTGTGTGTGTGTGTGTGTGTGTGTGTGTGTGCGCACGCACATGTGGGTGTTTATACATAGCTGGAGGTGGTGGAGATAGCACTAGACCAGTGCGGGCCGTCCAGCGACAGGAAGATTGCGTTGATAGACAAGAACCGCGACCTGTACTTGACCTCCATGCGCCGTCTTGGACGAGAGCACAACTTCTGCAAGATCGGTGAGGCGGGGGAGGGCAGTTCGCCTCGCAACAGAATCAGTGATATATATATACTGTGTGTTGTGTTTGTTGTCAAGTGGCTCATGTTGTCAAAAGCTGCCAATATCTATCATACATGCTTTATTTTTTCCCCTTTTTTTTCAATGTATTTTTATTGAGGCTTTGAAATTTCACAGCTGAACAATCGCAATTCAAATGTATACAGAACCACACATTTTTCTTGTATGTACATGCTTTCTAACTTGCAGGGACTATGGTGCACACTATGGCTTGGAACGATGCTGCTAACATCTTATGTGGCATCCAGGACAACCAGTTCACAGTGTGGTACTACCCCAGTGCTGTCTTCATTGACAAGGAACTGCTGCCTAAAACAGTGTATATGAAGGACGGCAGGTAACTACTCAACATCACCTCACAGCTCCAGCCATTGATTAACACATTAAAGATAAGATGAATATAAAGAAAACGTTATTGTCCATTAAATTTGACATAAAATGGAAATGTTCCTTTTGCACACTGGCAGTCAGTATACAACAATAAAAACATTACATAGACTAGAACTGCACTCTGTCGAGTGCCTACTTGCTTGTTGCACACAAGTAGGCCATAAATGGCCTACTAGTGCGACAAGCAGAGCATGCAAGTTCTTTAGACCGCTACAAACTTTCAAATCTCAGCCTCTCTGTGAAAGAACGTTTGCGATATTGAATTATTAGGTTTAGCTAGGTTTTGCTACGTACCTTGCTTTTGGAGGGAAAAAAGTACTATTTTGAAGTATGGTAATGATTACTTATGCCTGTTATGGCAGTGGTGTCAGATTACATACATGTATACATAGGGGCATTACCTTTAGTCCACCCGACACTGAAACATATCATCGTTACTTCACCATCGATAACCAATTATACCCTGGCATTGGTACATATATTCATCACGTCATGGGACATACGCTTCGTAGCATGACGGAAAACATACCTGCACGGTCTGCTTCCGTATGTCCCGTGCCAGCATATGACGTCATATCATATGCTGCTAAGGGACATACGCTTCGTAGCACCTGACTGATAACATTACTTGCACACTCTGCTTGCGCAAGTAAATACACAAATGCATTAAAATACTATATAAAATGCATTCCCATAACGCAGCAACAGTGATCATGGGCCATAGGGATTAGGTGGTAGAGCTGTATAAGTCTTGTAACCCATTTTTTTCCCTAATGGCACTCTAAGATGGTAACAGGTCACATTCAGGGCGAAGAGAGTGGGTATAGTCATTGTATATGAATTGCCTTTTTGTTTATGGAGCGGTTGTATATGTCCTGAAGTTGCAATTATTTGTCTCCAATGATCTTACTAGCCTGGTTGACTAAACCTGGGTGAGCTTGTTTTTATCTCTAACTGAGATATTCCCATAACAGGAAACAATGTTAAAAGTGAGAACATTCTCAGTGAGTGAACTATAACTATAGAGCATGTTCAAGTTGTGTTTACTAGCATTGGAATTCCTCAATTCCCTGAGAAGATATAGCCGCTGCCTTTCCTTTTTATAAATGTTATATATATTTATAGATAGATATTTAAAGTCACTGACCTGCTCCACTTCCTCTCTACTCAAAGTTTCTACAAGCTCAATTTGTGAGCTTGTAGCTATATTCACCAGACAACACCGTCGTAAGAGAATAATAAATCAAGCATAAGTGGTTAAACTAAACAAAGACATGTTGCACATTAACTGGTGAAAATAGCTGCGCTACAAGCTCACAACTTGAGCTTGTAGAAACCCTTTGCATGCCCAAAATTGGGATGACAGGTTTAACGTGGTTCATTTTATACACTGTAAACTAGTGCTCAGTGTACATGTAAAACATTTAATCTAACATTAGTGACTGTACACTAATACAATGATAACAGGTATATATGCACATAATGAGAAATGGTGCTCATAGTCTTAAGGAACACGCCAGGGAGGGAGGGCTTTTTGTTATTTGATCGATGTATATTGATAGCAGAATAGACCACCATGAATCTCTATACACACATATAATACATGTCTGTGCACACAAACACTGACAGAGCCTACCGAGTGAATGAGTTCATGGTTGTCCCATCCATCACCTTGTATATAAAAGATGATAATATATGCTTTAACATGTTGCATCCATCCACGAGTTAATTAACAGGCAGTCCCCTAACTGCACAAATAATTTACCACCAGCCTTCTTTTTGAGTGCCTCTGTCCAGTTTTTAGGGTGTGTGTAAACACAAACATTGTCCTAACACAAACATTAAATGCCATTGAAAATGAATGGACGTTTTTTTGTGTTTGTGTAAACACAAACATTATGTAAACACAAACATTGAAGACGTACTGTAGGTGAGGATGCAAATTGTGATTGTAGCTCCTGTTTCTGTACATCACCTGAACATGACTATAGTGTGTCACAGGGACTTATCCCTAGTCCAACCCATGATGCTAAGTAGGGAGGCATGCCATTGAGTAGCACGTTTTTCTGACTCTGCCTGGGATAGAACCCCCAGCCTCCTAAATCTCTGGGCACTCTCTAACCACAAGGCCAGTTAGCTGGTGGCAGACTAACTTATGTCTTAGAAATTATGAAGATGAACACAGTCCTAACTGGGTTCCCCTCGCTGTAGTTTGTATGTGCATATATGCATTATTTTAAGACAAGGTTTTAAGATTGAAGCACTACTGCACTTCTGTACTTGGACATGAATGCTATTATTCATAACCAGGACGTTTGTAAAGGTACTGCATACAGCTACAGTAAAAATATCCATCCAAAGTGAAACATCTCTTTCAATTCTAATTCATTAACTGCATTATGTTAATGTGAACTTCTCTTCTTGTCCTTGTTTGCTATTTTCCCCTTACAAAGTGAGTTCAGCCATGCTCCCCACATCCTGAGCTACGTGGGCACTAAGGTGACCATTCGTCAAGGAGACGGTTCCCTAGTCTACACCACCGTGTCCCCCTACCCAGCCCTGCTCCATGACTACAGCGCCTCTGGCCTGTGGGAGGATGCATTGCGCCTCTGCCGCTTCGCCAAGGTAGCACACACTCATACGTATATACACTTTATTGTGACTGTAGTTCGCAGATTACTGTGAAAACCTGCAAAACCTGTTTGTGACTCCGTCACGCCACCATATATGGCTGTTAGTCCGTCACGCCTCGTGACATGACACGCCACCGTATATGGTCAGAGGGCAGAGGATGTGTAGCGCCCAGGATTACATTAGATAATTGACACTGGGTAAAAGAAAAGAAAAAAGGAATCCATTTCCTTCAATCAGTGTGTTGTATTTATGAAGAATATGTTGTTAAAGTTTCACTGGTGTGATAAAGCATACGGTGAGTGCAAAGCCTCACTTGCACTTACTCATAATATACAGTTGCAGCCTGAGTGTAGTACGGAGGTTCATCGGTGTCCACTGCCAAATTAGGTTGCGTTTTTCTGCTCTGTGAGAAACTGCCATAAAGCTATAATGCCTGTTCATACAACTCGACCGACCTTTTAGACTCCATTTACACTTGCATTAAAAGGCAGCTTGTGTCTGGATATCTTATTTGGATCATGAACAATCCTATGTCACCCTTGAGTTTACACCAGGTATTTGTATTCCTGTTTGTCTGCATTTCTGTCCGCATTGTGATCAGATTTGTTTCCTCGTGTGCAAATGGAAAGCAGACGAGTAGATGCGGTGTCTGGTCTGACAACTGTCAAGTAGAGATGATGTTGCTGTACAGCCAGTACTTCCTCTTCTGAGGAAGGAGTCTGTGGAGCAACATTTCACTGTTTGCTTTAGAGATACTGTACCCAAAACAAAGTATTATATAAACCAAATAAAGACCAGCAATTAATCGGTATTTACATCAAATAATCTGTGTAGTCAAATCAGACCATCAGTACAGTTAATTATTATATTGCACAGTCCCAAGCTATTGCAAAGCCTATTCTTCAGAGTTCAGTTCTCTGGTGGCACTTTGGTAAAACTGTTAAAGTGTGTTTGTGGATCTTAACACATTGAGTACGCCAACGTGCATCAAAATAAAGGCCGCTATAGTGCCAGAGTAGTCTGATCGCTTTTACTCTGAAAGCCATGAACCGGAAATACTTTCTTAAAAAAATTGACTTGACAAAGTGAGCTCATAATCCCCGATCATCTTAATATATTTATATAAACTCCAAAAAGCGTTCATATTTTGCGGGAGAGACGGATGAGGAGCAGAAATGCAGCGCCAGCATATCGATCCATTCATCACCACGGAGAGCGCCCTGGATGAGGAGATACGAGTCATTCTTTCCGCCGCGCTAACATGGGAGTCAATGACAAGCTAATATTTGCACAGAGCGTTAGCATACGGCAAGCGAAAAGCGAAATGCCAAAAAAAAAAAAAGGAATAATTCTGAATATTATTATCTCGCCCCGCGTCGTTTGGACGTCGCTAGGACGTCCACAGACGTCTAAGGTATTACTCGTTTCTGATCCTTATGACGTTTCCAGACGTGTTTTGTACAGAATGTGATCTTAATGGATCACCATACTGACAGGTTGTGGCAGACCTCATATTGAGAGAAAAAGACGGGCAGCGGTGGCTCAGGGCTAGAGTGGCTGGATGGTAACCGCAAGGTTGCCAGTTCGAACCCGGGCTCCCCCAGAGTTAGTGTCCTTGAGCAAGACACTGAACCCCTAATTGCTCCTGATGTGCTGGTTCGTGCCTTGCATGGTTTCCACCACCACCATCAGTGTATGAAGGTGTGTGTGAATGGGTGAATTAATGCACAATCTATGTAAAGCGCCTTGGATAAAGGCGCTATATAAATGCACCATTTACCAGTTAGAGGAGAAGATGTGGTCGAGTTACTTGTTTTAGTAGACAGTTTGAGGATGCAATGGAGTTAAGAGGTTTTGTCCAAAGCGTTTTTTATTGGTTGGTTGGTTATTTTCACACAGACGTAAAGGGTGTTCAATAGCACCTCAAAACCTCAAAAATGTAGTTAGGAGGTTTCCTCCCGACAGCAACAAATAGTCGAATACAGTAGTGGTAATGCTGTTAATGCTATATGGAAATGATAAATGATCTTCGCTCATCGCCTTGATGTGGACTAGTCTTAGAATGTTGCAAACGCCAACTTTTGGATTCTGTTGCAAGTTTTAACTTGGCTCGTCACAAATCTTTGGTCTGAAGTATAGGTTTTAGTATACAAGAGTCAAGACAGGTCGTTAGTAGTGTGGCATCGCTTGCTGGCCGAGCAAGCTCAATTTGCTAGACTGGTTAGAGCGCTCCGGTTGGCTGTTTAGCCTTGCAAGCAGGGGGAGTGGGGGCTTTCACAATCACAAATGCAAAGGCGGTGATACTCGCGGTAAATGTAACAGAATATTTTGTCTGCATAACGCATGAAGTAGACCATATTGCTGCATAGTATGTTTGTCTGTGTTGTATGACTGTGACTATGACTTGAGGCTCTCAAACACCAAAAGATGGAAAGAACGTGTCAGCTGTCAGATTTTCTCTGAAAGCAAATAAGTAAACACTAAGTGTTTTGCTCTATTATACAACATGTACTTCAGTGATGCTTGCTGAACTCGTCGGCTCTGTCTCGTTCCTGACCGCATCACTGGCATGCCAATAATCATGATAATGCACACCCTCCCATATAATATTGCTTAATGAAAAACACGTATACAGTATGTCTGTAGCGTTCAATGAGTTCATTGAATATGCTTTTCTCTAGTCTAAGGTGAAGTATTTATAAAGTCCAACTGGTTCAAAGTGAAAAGAGCAGCACAACCCCTAGGGGCCGCTGGCAAGGCTTTTAGGCTCTTTGTCTTGTTTATTTTCTTGGGTTTCTTGCCTCATGTCTAGAGCGCCGAAGTCCTGATGTCACTCGCTTATCCCCTGGTTCACGGAAGTAATTTCTCTATGGAAAATAACATGGGGTCATCTTAAAATTTCATATAAGCATTGTGGTCCAAAAATAAACAAGCTGTCTCTGCGTTATTGTCGGGGAGGTGTCTCTGTATCGTATATGATCGTCTGTTTCTAGCGAAAATGTTACTAATTCAGTAACAATAGCGTTTTCTCTCAGTCAGTTGATTCTTCATATCCATATGAGTGAATGGCCGGGGTGACATGTTTATTTTTAAAACACAGTTATTATATAAGGCGATCTAAAATCCCCCTATGGGGATTACTTACTTTCCGTTCCTCCCGTTCCTATTGGAACATTGGGCGACGAGTCCTCTCCATTTACTCCGGTCTCTGGTGACCCTTCTTGCTCCGTGCCAGCCGACACCCATCTGGCTTAGGTCTTCCTTGGCTGTCTGTCTCCATGTCTTCTTTGGCCTCACTCTCTTCCTCTTTCCACCTTCTGGCATCCAGTCCATTGCCACACTTGCCGGTCTCTCTCTTGGCAGTCGGAGTACGTGCCCAGCCATTCTCCTTCTCCTTTCAGATGACAGACAGTGGTACTACCCCTGCCCTTCTCATCACCTCCTCGTTGGTAATATGGTCTCTCCATGAGATCCTCAGGATAGATCTGAGGCATCGTCGGTGGAAGACATCCAACTTGTTGCTGGCTGTCTTCATCCACATCTCACAGGCGTAGGTCGCTGGGATGACCACTGACATGTAAAGGCGTAGCTTGGTGGCCGTAATGATGGCTTTAGACGACCAAATGTTGCGGAGCCGTTGGAACACTCCTGCAGCTTTGCCAATTCTGTTATTGACGTCTTTCTCCACATCTCCTGTGCTTGAGATGTTACTTCCAAGGTACGTGAAGTTGTCAACATATTCTATGTCATGTTGGCCTAGAGTGAGTGGTGGAAGGTGTTGGTATTGTCCGATGGTCATGGCCTTAGTCTTTTCTTGGCTTATCCGTAAACCGACCTTATCTCCGTGCTCATGGAGACTGTTGGTCAACTCTTGGAGTGCAGGTTGGGTATGACTTAACAGAGCCAAGTCGTCCGCAAATCCAGGTCGGCTAGTCTGCCCCCCCTTGATGCCAAAGTTTGCCCCGGTGACGGACTTCCTCATCACAAAGTCGATTGCAATGATGAAGAGCAGTGGTGACAGAATGCAACCCTGTCTTACACTGGTCACGATGTCAAAGTCATCAGTTGTGCTGTTTTTGTTTTTTTGGGGAATTACAATGCAAATAAAAAGTACATGAACCCGTGGATTTGAGTTCTCTACCGATATTGACGACAGACTTCGGTTCTCTATAATCTCCGTGTCCTGTTCCTTGACTAATGTGTGTATCATGCAGTATCTGTCTGTCTGTAATGCTCAAAGGAGGGATGGGAAAGTTAGTGATGATTGCGACCTCAGGTCACTGTTACTATGAAAACATACAGGAAGCCTGTAACGCTGCTTCCGTCACGCTGCTACCTGTAATGCTTGCCGGTTACTCTTGCCTGTAATTCTGCCCTTTTTCTCCTCACGTGTGCTTTGAAGAGCCTTGGCTTGTACGTTGTCATGCTTTAGTTGTACTATTTTGTGCAAAAGTACATTGAGAAATGTCCTCGGAAACGGCCTTGTTTCTGTACATTTCGAGAAGTTTATTTGTAGCGAGGCATCCCCCAAAGTGACAGGAGCGCAACTTTTTCATATCGCGTTAAATAAGAACTGTGTTCCAAATATAAACAAATGATCGCGGTGGTTTGACTCATATGGATATAAAGACTCAACTGACTGAGAGAAAACGCTAATGTTACTGCCGTCGAATTATAAAAAATTCTGCTCTAAACAGATGCTATCAAATATGACTGACTGACTGTTGTGAAGACATCAAGACACAGACACCTCCCTGACAATATCATGAGACAGTTTCTTTATTTTTGGACCACAATGCTTATATGAGACAATTTAAAATGAAACTTCTACAGCCCTGGACCAGGGGATGAGCGAGTGACATCAGGACTTCAGTAGAGATTTCACCGTCTGTCCGCTCCGCTGTAGTGCTGACATAATGAAGTGACATTATTCCGGTAGAGTTTCTCAGCCCTGCAGTCACTTCACGCCTTTAAGGCGTCTTACTGGTTTATTTATATAATGGTGTACTGTATATTTGTTGACTGGTTATTTGGTACTGACCTCAAGATGATGACATGCACTGTTGCATATGTGTGTGTGTGTGTGTGTGTGTGTGTGTGTGTGTGTGTGTGTGTGTGTGTGTGGGTGTGTGGAAGAGATATATAGGGAGAGAGAAATTGAGTCTGTGAAGAGAAGGTAGCAGAGAGCTTTATGGGACTAGACCAGCAGGCTTTAATTAGACCCCAATTAGCCTGGTGACACCATTTACCGGATTTACCCCCCCCCCCCCCCCCCCTTTACACGCGCGCACACACACGCACTACACTCATAAATATACACTCCAGCGCACGCATGTGTATACACTTACACACACACACACACACACAGTGTCCGTCCGGTGCGAGCGTCTAGTGAGCCTTTGCATGGGTTATGATGCAATAACCACAATGCGAGAGAGAGATGAGAGAAGGGGTTTGAAGGAAACAAGGGAAACAAGAGGGAGAGCCATTGGTTTTAAGACCTCTGCTCTGTTCCCCTCCTCCACCTACTTCTGGTAAGAGTCTGGTGGCAGTGGCTTTTCCCAGAATCACAGTCTTTTATTGTCAGTAAGCCCTCACCTGGTGGGATTAGCTGTCTTTAATGCACATGCTGTATATACATGATGTACACAATCTGTGTGTGTGCGCGCACACACACACACACACACACACACACACACACACAGCACTTACAGCAGTAAGTCACAGTACAGATTGAACCAAAGGATTACTATTGCATTCCTAACATTTTCTGTGTCTCTTTGGCCTTAGACGAAGAATGATAATGTATTTTTGTGTTTCTGTCATTGTTGTTGTCTTGTCTGAGTGGTGCCGTTTGTTTTGATGATGGAATGTGATTGGGGGGAATACAGAGTAGTACTCTGGTTTGCTCAGCTGTCGGCCAACTGGTGGTTTAGTCTTCCATCAACAAATTGATGCACTGTACGTCACCAATAAAGTAGTGACGTACGGCAACACTCATTTCTCTGTATTTTATGGTATCAGATAAGTGGATGCTGCATAACACGTGTGTGTGTGTGTGTGTGTGTGTGTGTGTGTGTGTGTGTGTGTGTGTGTGTGTGTGTGTGTGTGTGTGTGTGTGTGTGTGCGTGTGCGTGCGCACACGTGCACATCCATTACTGTATTGCAGGTTTTTATTACAAGTTAGCTATCTTGCATTTAGTCATAGAAAAATGAACAAAGAAAAGAAAAAGACAAAACAACAAATCTTCTTTTTCATAAATTAATAAATATACATTATATACTGTACATAAAGGAGGGGTGTGTGAGTAAAATTGATCATTTCATCTGAGAAACTAAGCCCACCCTTTTCTTCAGCTTGAGTTAGCATTTTTTTCCTTTTATAATTCTATAATTCCAAACCATTGTTTGAAAACTACTATGTGGAATTGGTACTGGCCTAGTAAGGTATGAAATAAGAACAAGAATTGTGTAAGAAGTTATTTTCATACCTTCTATACTGCATTCTCGTGTGCGTGTCAGTTTGAATGCCCTGCGGTAGGATTGTAATGAGGTCTATGTAGTGGAGATGAGCAGACTGCTAATGCGGACCCTCTCCCTCAGTGACGCCGTCATAATGACCACCTTGTCCCTTTAATAGTATGCACACACACACAGCTCAAAGTGCCCCGTCCTTTGATAATAACAAGGGAATACTTGTCGCAACCAAGTAATCTACAGTTCCCCTCATCTTTACCCATTTAGACCTGAGGCCGATTTAAAAAACGCCTTCTAAATCCTCACATGTTTTCAGAAAATCTAATTTTGGTTTTTATTTTTATATATCCTTTTGCTATATACATAGCAACATCTAAAATGACACACATGAATGTGTATAAGACATTGACATTTGTTCCGTCCCTTTAGGACCAGTCCTTGTGGGCATGTCTTGCTGGGATGGCGATGGCTAACAGGGAGTTAACTGCAGCAGCGGTGTCCTATACTGCCATTGGAGAGGTACAGTAACTAAATGGGATTAACCAGACAATCCCCCTCATCTACATCCATGCTATCGTTTAGGAAAGGGGTTTTCAACTGATTGTGAACCAGGGACCAGGGGGGGGTCAGAAGGGTCTGAATGTCCCCGCACTATTGGGGGATAACTGGTCTATTTCTTTATTTATTTTCTTCGACCGGTGCTACATGCTTGCCTCTCGCTGCAATGACCAGTCTGGCTATAGTCTATAGTCTACGTTCAGTAACTGCAGTTTCTCTCTCAGTCTCATCAAGGACCAAGATGTCAGACAAGCTAATACACAACAATTCATCGTTCTTTGTATGCTGACTGTAGGTGTGAGCTGTGTCATGATGCTGTGTCTCTCTCTCTCTCCCTCTCTCTATCTCCATTAGATACCCAGGGTGCACTACATAAACTTTATAAAGGAGCAGCCCTCAAAGGAATCATCTGTGGCTCGCATGCTGCTGTTTAGTGGACATGTCCAGGAGGCTGAGGCCACTCTGCTACAGGCTAGCCTCGTCTACCAGGCCATACAGGTCAACATCGACCTCTCCAACTGGGAGAGGTAGCGTGTGTGTGTGTGTGTGTGTGTGTGTGTGTGTGTGTGTGTGTGTGTGTGTGTGTGTGTGTGTGTGTGTGTGTGTGTGTGTGTGTGTGTGTGTGTGTGTGTGTGTGTGTGTGTGTGTGTGTGTGTGTGTGTGTGTGTGTGTGTGTGTGTGTGTGTGTGTGTGTGTGTGTGTGTGTGTGTGTGTGTGTGTCCAACACACACTGCACAGGTCTCGACCAGGATAATAGCATTTAAGTTTTGCAAAAATTGGCCTCGCTACCTCTCCAACTGGGAGAGGTAGCGTGTGTGTGTGTGTGTGTGTCCAACACACACTGCACAGGTCTCCACCAGGATAATAGCATTTAAGTTTTGCAAAAATTGGCCTCGTGGTGGCGCTATAACAGGCAGATTTGTATGCAATGCATGGCAAAGGTTTCTATAACAGGGAGTGTGTGAGCAGAGTTTTGCATCGGCCGGGCCAACGGTGCCGGAGATTAGCTGTACACAGAGTGCAAAACATACTCTCCCCATGCCTTCGGCTGGTGGAGACATTTAGCAGATTTTTAACCTGGATCCTGTGGTTCAATTGTGGGAGGACATGTGGACATCTGAGTCTGACATATGCACCTGGCTGCATACGTCCGGATGACACATTTCACATAGGCACGCAGAGTCCTTCCTCAGGGACATTTTATGTTAGAGTTGCAATGTCCTCAGACTTCTCACAATAGGGTATAGGTTTGTTGAATGTGTTTTCATGCAGTTGAAATGTGCAGTGGTCAGTGTCTTTCTTTGTCTGCAGAGCGTTGGAGCTGGCTGTGAAACATAAGACCCATGTGGATACTGTGCTGGCCTACAGAGAGAAGTTTCTACAGACATTTGGCAGGAAGGAGACCAATAAGAGGTTCTTGCAGTATTCTGAAGGGGTAGGCTGTAACAACTTGTCATCTACACTACATTATTTGACTTTAGCGTAATGTATTGTAGCCATTTTCCTCAGCTTGTGTTAAACTGATTAAAGCGGATTGCCCAGTCTTATCTTAGTCCCATCTCTCTCTCGCTCTCTGTCGCTCTCTCACTGTGTCTTTCAGGTTGAGGTGAACTGGGAGAAGATCCAGGCAAAGATAGAGATGGAGCTGTCGAAAGAGAGAGAGAAAGCTGCTAATGTCTCTGTTCGGAGTAATCTGGCTTCACGGCATTGACCTTCAGGGGACCCATCCACCTATATTTTTTCTCTGAAAAGTCAACATTTCAGAAACTGACAATTCCACAACAGTGGTTTGGCTTGGCCTAAAATTCTACAAACATATCCGATGCTGACATTTACCAGTACAAAATGCAGTAATCAGTGTCTCTATGTCTGACTCAAGCTTATTTCACTTGATTGAATGTGTGGAAATTTAACACATTTCTCTTGCAGATAACACCTCCACAAAGTCGAATCCTTAATGTAGTGACTTGTAGTCTGTTTTATACTTGCAGGGTATAAAACACTGAGGGTGTTACCGCATACTCAAGTGAGTTGGCCTCAACCTCAATGTCATATCAGCTATAATTAATGTTATTTTGAATGTCTGTCTATTATTGTTTATTTTTCCTGTTTTTCTACAATTCTTTTGCATTTACAAATGTAAAGCCTTGTCTAATGCACACACAAATAAATTACTGAATAAATATTTACTTATATATTCAGCTATATGTCTCCATATCTTTATAGATTCAGTATGTTTATATGTAGGCGTGAGTCAGTGCAAATGTGTGCACACATACATGCATGCATGTGCCTACTCTGTGAATTATTGCCTTATTTCCGTGTGAAACCAACTGCTTGCCATGCAGCTCCACCCCCTGGTTGGCTGAGAGCCAGCACATCAGTGAACTATTACAGTCCGTCCATCTCTAGTGGCCCAGGAGACAAAGGGGACAGATGAAGGAGGGTATTGTCTCTTAAGTTGACTGTCCAGGAACAAGTCCTCTTTAGCACAGCCACTTCTGGACAGTACATAGTATATATCAAGGACCCCAATTACTGTACCAGTGACTGAAAACCAATAGTGGTTGAAAACTCCAGAGAATAACTGAATGGATGTAGGAGGGAAAAATACTGTAAATTACATCAATCTCTCACCCATATCTCTTTTTTTATTTGCCCTTTAACTATGTATTTCTCTCTTTCCTTGTCGTTCTCTTCAAACTCAAAACCTTCCTTCTCAGCCCCGTTGTACTTTATGTGTGATAAGCAATGATTGTCTGGATACACTACCCCTAATCAAGAGAACGGATGTACCATCTGCCAGGAGTCAGGTTTTACATGCATGTACCGGTATGTATGAAGTATGCATGCCATGACTCCCATGAGTATGCACTTTCTCTACTGATGACTCTGTGGTAGTACCGTATGTACTATATTTATGGGACGCATCAAAAGTTCATTCAGGGATTCTTATATTGGTGATATATTTTACAGTATATCAGGATTCCCTCTTAAATAGGAACTTTGTCAATGTTTATGTGAATCCTATTATTCTGTTAAGGAAACATCTGGTAATAGACTTCACACAAAACTGCACCTTTTACGTAGGTTGGCAATTATTTTCCAGCATGAGCTATAGACTGAACGCACAAGTGTTATGTCAGATTTTCAATTACAATAGGCCTATACTAATTTAGTTTGTGTTATATATAAATTATCTGTGAATTCATAAGGGAGCAGGATCAGTAATGACATTATTTATTCCTTAGTAATGGAAAGAAAGGTCTATTTGTTGATTGTAGATGCAAACTTAATGCTTAGGATGTATCTGAATCATGTGAATAGTCATTGTTTACCAGGCAATCTTATTTTAAGGATCATCTTATCATTTGGATAATTGTTTCCAATTCATTTATATATTTAGTGCCTGTGTGTGTGTGTGTGTGTGTGTGTGTGTGTGTGTGTGTGTGTGTGTGTGTGTGCGCGTGCGTGCGTGCGTGCGTGTGCGTGCGTGCGTGCGTATCTGAGGAAAATGCAAAGCACCTTGTAATAGCGAGATCTACCAGGGCAGAGACTGTGGGAAGCACAGAATATCCAAGTCTTACGCCATCTGATTAAAGTTTAATGTTGGGAACTCTAGAAGACTGGTTAAACCCAAGGTCCCTAAGCCCACTATTACGGGATGTCCTGGGTGAATTACAATGGCTGCAGAGGAGAAAGAGAGAGACACCCAACATTAACACAGCTTGTGACTTGGACAGCATTCATACAATAGCAAGTATGTGGTACATTTCATTGTCACCGTAAAAAGGGAAAAAGAACACACTCCCAAATAGAGGTGCTGGCTGGAATAACATACCATTTAAATAGTGAAGAACTTATAGCTGCACACATTTCTCCTTGATAATTTATTCACCAGCATTTCAGCAGTCAGGCCTTCATCAGGGCATGATGAAAGGGTATGACCTTTCATTGTCATTACACTCCACCTCATCTATCCAACTGTGGTCTTGTAAGTGTGGATTTAATGCAAACTGCACCCATCCATAAATTTCCCTTCTCCCAAGGAAAGCCATGAGTGGTGTTCTAGCTCGGCCATCATGGCTTAAGGCAGTACTTGTACAGAATTCTCTCATTTACAGTTATCAAGATGTGTTGTCCTGTACATGGTACATGCACACAGTTTCATGGAAGTTTGCAGTGTCTAAATTCTCTACTCTACTGGCCCACTTGATAACTAAATTGTTTAAGACAAAATACTCTAATCTACTTCAGGTGAATGAGGATGCTCGGATGTGCTGCCTGGTAATCAAATAGTATTGGATTACCAGGCAGCATATCCAAGCATCCTCATTCACCTAATCACCTTGTTATGGTATTGAACCAATACCATAACAGGTCTGTGTCACTTACTCTAATGGCTAATATCCACTTTGAAGCTCTTAAGATAAATCAGTTTAAGTCAACTAATACGGTGGACTGGGGGTGAGTGCCACGGAGGGGAGTATCACTGATTTAATAGGCTATTGATTATATGAGAAACAGGGATATGTTTCTCATAACCTAACCTATATGGTTAGGTTAGGGTTTGAGGTATGTTGTCGGTCTAATGACTGTCGGACCAATAATAGTGTCGGAACTAAAGCCTGAGAAACAGAGTAAAGGTTATTAGATCTGGGCAGGATATCTTAAACAACTGTTTTGTACCTTTTCCTATTTAGAACTGGGTTAACAGAGACTGTTGTTGATTTTCTGGTGGATAGATTTTCAACCTCTAATGGACTTGGTGAGAGAACTATATGAATTGGTTCATACTGCATTTGAACTGGAGGATGCGGCAAGTATGACTGTTTACATTTAATTCCAACATAAAGTAATGTAACTAATTCCAAATGGAGCTTTTCAAATGTTACATTATGAGACATTTTAATACGTTTAAATGATTTATGCCAACTGGGCCTTCTTACTTTACGAGAACGAGAGTGCTCCGAAGTGGTCAATTTGGGACTACTAAAATATTGCTACCCGTCTCCTGTCTTGGCCATTAGTCTGAAATGGACAGTGAGAGAGACAATTAAAGGCTGATCATTAACAATATTAATACAATAGATCACTGAGGTGTAGTTGACTGTTCTCTTTCCTCTGTCGGCACACTAGACTTCCAGTCTATCCACATACAAAGCCATCATTATCCACTATAAGTATGTCTCATCCTTGTTTCCTGTCAGCCTGACCCTTGTCTGTGTTTTGTTATACAGCTTTACTAATGCTGCTGAGACAACAGTTAGTCTGACATGCTTTCATCATCAAAATAACGTTCCTTCTTATAGGCAGCCCACACTGCATCACTGTGTTAGCTGAAGCCTCATCTCTGTTCTTTTCTTCCCCAATCCAGAACCTAAAATAAAGTGATAGGGCCTACGGCGTACGCTATATGGCCTGAAGCTTATAGCCAGTGTTACATTGTTGCTGCTGCCTCATGATTTGGAGAATTGGGCCTTTCACACTCAAGGTTGCTTAACCCTAGAACACTAAACACGATTTTCACCCAGACAATTATAATTTTGTAATTTTCATAATGTTGTTGATGTCTGAGGTGGGTGGGTGGGTGGGTCTTTCAGTAACTTTTGCATTCATATCTTTTTCATTCACTGGACCATTCTCACATGCCACAGGAATGGGTGGGCCAAAGGAGAAGTTCCCAGCTCCGTTTCCTTTTTTAGGAATATATATTTTTAAATAATATGCACGTTTTTTTGCTGTACTTATATTTTTATGAGAAATATATTTTTTATGGAATATTTTACATTGGGTAATCATCGAGCTACCAGGAAGAAGTGTAGGTGTGTGTGTGTGTGTGTGTGTGTGTGTGTGTGTGTGTGTGTGTGTGTGTGTGTGTGTGTGTGTGTGTGTGTTTCATTTTGGGGAAATTGGCAAATTAACATTCCCATTTTTTTGTTTACCTACATACAACAGTAGGCTACATAATACAAATAGTTCCATGCATTTCCGAATAGGTCTATTATCATTTCATTTTCAGCTCACATTTTAGACTTGGAAAATAAATGTTGGCCTATTTTTTTCAAATGTCATACCCACCGTATAGGCCTACGTTAAACAATAACTCAGAATAACTCAGATCAGGAAAGAAAGAAAACTCAAAGAAGAGAAACTGCAAAAAAAAGTAAAAAAAAGTAAAGCCCAATGCAACCCTGCCTAATGCGATTGTACCGCTGCCAAATTAGCTGTCTCTGACACAAAAAGGCCAATATAAGCTGCCTTCTGTATACTTTACTCCCTCCAAACGGGCATTTGCATACAAAAGGCGTGTAGTCAATCCCATGAATCACACATTTTCTCAGTAATTTCCTTTATTCCAACGATTAATTGCACTTGAGTTGAGTTTAAAGCATAGCTATAGGTTTAAAGTCTGCAAGATAATTGTCTTGCTAATATATAGCCAGGCTGGTCTGCTGCAGCTAAAGAAGGCTGCTCAAAAAATAAATCCCATTAGATAGAGTTCCGAGAGCCCCGGCAACTGTGTTGGTTCCCTGAGTCTGACACCTCCAAGACACCCTGTCTCTGTCCGCCGGGTATCACTATCTGTTCTGCAGCTGCTGCTGCCCTGCCTATACCGGGTCCCGTCCTTTCATTTTCACATAGCAAGTTGTCATCCGACCGGTCTCTGTGCATCTCCTGCATGCTCTCTTCATATGTGGGCAAATATTTCACCTCGTCGTAGCTTGGCAAGAGGATCGGAGATCCGAAGTCCCCCAGACTGTATTCTGGATATCTTTCTAGCAGAAAGTCCTGACTCTGAGACGCGGTCGCGTGCCCACGAAAGAGGGACGGCTCCTCGGGACGGTCGTGGCCGGGGTGTCGGCGGGGCCGCGGGCAGATGATTCGCTGAATAAAGTAACCCATTGCGAAGAGCAGCAAAAGGATCAGGATACCGGACAGTTTGCGTGTCACCCAGCCCACGTTGTCGAAGAAAATGTGGATGGGGAGCTTGCAACAGCGCACCGGGGAGCTGACACTACCGTTGCCGTTAAAGACAGGCGGGCAGCACTGCTGGCCCTCGCCGCACTGGAGCTCGCTGCAGCTCCGGAGGGCATGACAAGCCGAGATAAGACATGCCGACAAAAAGGTGTACGCTGTCCTGCCGTCGCCCGGCAGACAGGACATCGTTATTTTTTAATAGGCTAGATTTTTAATCTCGGACCGTCCAATGGGAGAATGGTCCCGTAAGGCGTACGCGTGTCCTCTGTGCGTATAATTGTATTTTTTTAATAATAAAGTAGCCTACTTCCAGCAGGTGTTAGCACTAACAGGTTCCACTCTCCAGCTGTGCAGTGTGCACCGAACCTCTCCCCGCATCCGTTCTCCTGTAGCACTGCAGAGCGGCGCGGGATAGCAGGTGCCCCCCCACTGACTGAGCACTGAGGAGCCTAGGGTTGATGATATATGAGCTATCCGCTGTCCAGTTGGAGCGTAGGCTTCAGGCAGATATGGTGGTAATCATTAATAATCTTGGTTTATGATTACGGGAAGAGAACTATTATGTCCCCGTAGAGGGCCCCCTTCCCGTGTAGCCCACAAAGATGCTCGTCATTGTTTGACATTGAGGAGTCTTCGTTCTATATCCTGTGCAGTGTACACGAAGCTTTAGAGCTCCGTGCTAATCCTTATGACTAGACTGTCTGTATGTAGCTAGTCTCAGTCACTAAAGGTGCCATGCAGTGCCACTAGCAACCTGTAAGGTTGATGGTCTTGATATGGGGCGCCAACAGACCATGTGTTATGCCATGGTGTGTGACTGTGTGTGTGTGTGTGTGTGTGTGTGTGTGTGTGTGTGCGCGTGTGTGTGCATGCGTGCGTGCATGTGCATGCCTATGTATCTGTATCTCCTACAAACTCCTGCACACTGCTCAATTATTGAAACTTTGGTCAATGAACCTCAGACCCCATGCATGTGCATACCCTGCATGGTGCTTAGAACTAGTAGAAATATTTTTTTTTAATATAGTAGGCTATATTGTTATTGCTATAATATTGAGGAACCAATACCATGATTCTCTATGAACTGGGAACATTTCCCCATATAGTCCTTAACGTTACTCTTTGTCACTTATAGGCAATCTGTATTTGTTCCTCTCCTAAGCATGCCTAATGCACAATGTGCCAAATTCAATTACTGGAGCATTATGACATGAAATTCACTGGAAGAGGAGCATTATGCTGCCTAATTTATGCAGCATCATATTTCGGCCTGTAATCTACGTCTATTAGAGAAACATGATAGCGGGTGCTGCACTGCTTTAACCGGATAAACAATACAATCAATAGCCCTGCAGGCCAGTGATTCTCAAAGTGGGGCCCGGCACACAGAGTCCATTGGAGTTTTAACCATGCACTTTCAACCCAACATCCATATTTTGGGCATGTCATTATAGGTGCAATGTTTCAAAAACGTTTCAAATAAAAGTTTCAAATAGATCTGCAAGCTCGATCCCATGTTGTATTGTGAGCATATGTAAAAATATAGTTTTGCTGCATGACAATCAATAAAAAAGAAACATACAAAATGTAGACTACCTGTGAACTGTTGATGTGTATTTGATTCAAACTCAAAAAACTTCACAAGGTGGCCTGGGCCATGGTTCAGTGGTCCAGGCACCTTGGCTGGTAACCCAGTCTGGCAGTGTTCCACGGGTTCGACTCCCGATCCCAACAGCCTTCACTGCATGTCTTCCCCCCATCTCTCTCCCTATTTCCTGTCAGCCTACTGTCTGTCCCTCCATAAAATAAAGACGAAAGCCACAAAAAATTGGTCCTCACTAATGCTCATAGAAAGCCTCCTGGGGCGTTTATATCTCGAGAGGTGGCAAGTTTCTGTGACACACACGGAAGCTTGCCAAGCTTTCACGTGCGTGCCAGAAGCAAAACAGTTTTCTGATCCACAAAGGGAGGGATTTTCGCCCTATAGTTTTAGACCGCGACAGAGGGGCGCAACGTTCGACATGGCAACTCGCTCGCTTTAGACAGAAAAGTAAATTCTCTATCGTAATGAACACAGTTCACTTTAGCCGACTCAGCCCCGTCCGAGTGCGACAGAATAGTAAATCCTCGTCCCCACTACAATGAACACAGCGGAGCGCTCCCTAACCCACTGACGGCCTGTCTCACCCAATCACAAGCCGCGGCACTCCTTCCAGCCCCTCCCTTTGTGGGACGTTCGGTCGGCCAATCAGAGGCAATGTAAATGTTTGTTTCCTATGCCAATAAAGCTCCTTTCGATTGAATTAATAAATCCCGGAAAAGACGCGCTGTGATTGACCAGTAGTAGCGACAGTGGCAGCGACGCAGTATACCTTCCGCACTTCCGCTTGACTTCCGCCTTACAGTCACAGAATCTGAAAAAGAAGGTAAAGACACCCACGTCATTTTCGCTATCATGCAATTCCAGACGGCAGATTCGTCACGCTATGGGAGCCAAAATACACCCAGAAGTTCGGTGGAATGCATTGGAGTCAACGATAGCCCAGTGACCACTGTGACCAGCTCATGAACAAACACTATTTCTCAATGACTGAGACCTTTGTAAAGTAATCGCTTCTGGAAAATAACATATAACACATTATTGTCTGCTGTGTTGCTTTTCGATGTGTACACTGACATTTTATAGAGGTATCTAAAGAACAAAAAGTACGTTTCTGAACAGCCAAATGTCGTGATACCTCAGAGACGATACCCGCTGCTGTTTAGATCCTCAATAAAATGATTTACTGTGCACATCGAAAAGCAAGTGATTTAA
>NC_137870.1:23098353-23223353 GCF_963924005.1 Protomyctophum bolini | reverse complement strand
CTTACCAAAGAGGGGAATCATACAAAACAAAATGCATTATTAATAACAGGACACATTTTAAAAGAGGACATCTTGGAGTATAGTATTCACTGTCTCCAACGTAGCTACCGCGCGTGTGTGTGTGTGTGTGTGTGTGTGTGTGTGTGTGTGTGTGTGTGTGTGTGTGTGTGTGTGTGTGTGTGTGTGTGTGTGTGTGTGTGTGTGTGTGTGTGTGTGTGTGTGTGTGTGTGTGTGTGTGTGTGTGTGTGTGTGTGTGTGGTGTGTGCTTGTGTGCGTGCACATGAAAAAGACATCTAAGATATCTTGAACTTGAGCTTAAAGTAGACCAATATCCAAGTAGCACTATTGCTATTGCTAATAATAAGTCATCCTTATTGGAGTCTCAAGCTAATTGAAGCTATAGGCTTACCACACATTCCAAATCAAATCAAATCACTGCAAAGTTAGTTCATAGTGTGGATCTATGTGCTGCTAGCAGTGGTGTAGCCTACTGTACACTCTATATTTATTTATATTTTTGAAAGCTCATGATTTATTATGAATTAACCACTGAAGCCCCATTTCAAGTAACGGTAGTCAAAAATAGTCGATCTACAAGCTCACCATGCATCTCAGCGATATGTTCTGAGCTTGTAGATCTGCTATGTTCACTATTTTGGATTTTATTTATTTATTTTTACTTTTTGGGGTAAGTGTTTGTGTTAATACAGCAATGCTTTGAATACTTTGAATATGAATAGTGAGTATACTTGAGTATAGCCTACAGTATATTTATAATTTGTAGGCCTACACCACTGGCTGCTAGTACCAGGTGCAACAACACACCTCTTTTGTGTGGCATGCTTTTACACCATCTATAGAAAGGCCATCCTATTGATTGCTAAATAAAAGATTTTAGAGACCTGCTAAGTATTAGACCCATGCATTATACATATGCCATGCCATTGTAGGGAATTGAATGAGGTTGCTTCTAAATTCTTCCATGGCTGGACCCTCTCCCATTTTCTCTGTGTTCATGGAAGACTAATGCTCAATTTAGACTCCAGTATGACCGTGTCGCTGATCTACAAGCCCACTACGCATTGCAGAGCCACATATTGTGAGCTTGTAGATCAGCTATTTCCGACGTAAGTATAAATTAGGCTTTCAGGTGTTGCTCTTTCTTTGTCCCTACTTCCTTCTATCTGCCCTTCTTTATTCAGGCCTGCACCAGTCCTGGCTCCTTTGTCACATGGATCTTTCCAGTGATAACTCAGCCTGGATGGCAAAATGTCCCTTTCAATTTGAAAGGATATGGCATTCCTCATCTCTAGAGTAAGAGGACACCCTTTGTACCCCTGTGCGTGTGTACGATTGTGAGTGTGTGTGTGTGTGTGTGTGTGTGTGTGTGTGTGTGTGTGTGTGTGTGTGTGTCATAAAGAGGTTTGAGCATAGATGTGTGTGCTGGTTTGTTTCCTGTATGAGTTATCTGTCATGTGCATGCGTGCGTGCATGCGTGTGTGTGTGTGCGTGCGTGTGTGAGAGAGAGAATGAGGGGGAGAGAAATGGATAATGAGTCTGTACAATGAGGGCTCATATTAACCCTCTAGGGTAGATGACATCACCATTTACAAACAGGTCGGTACATCTCTAAAATACTGACCCCCCCCCCACACACACACACACACACACACACACACACACACACACTTGTATTACTTAGCCCCAACCCAAGTCAAGATCATAGTGGGTAGTTTTTAGAAAGAGCTTTGAAAATAACTTTCTAATAAAGACCTACTTTTTGCACAACCTTTTGATGATTATGAACCTGTCAGATTATCATGTGAATCCATATTGTCTGCACAGATACCACACTGATCTGTCCTGCCTCCTCTCCTCTCCTCCCATCCTTCCTTCCTCTCTTTTCTTCTCTCTACTATCCTCTCTTCTCGTCATCACCTCTCCAGTCCAATCATGTCTTCCTCTTTCTTCTCATCTCAGGGTATTTTGGTCGTCTGTCCTAAGCTAATCTCCTCCAAAGATGATCTCTCCATTTACTTTGGACGCACGCACTCACACACGCACGCACATAGCCTATGAGCAAGTTGCCTAACAGTGGTTTGGCGGTTAGCACAGTTGTCCATGTCAAGGACCCCCAAATTTATAGGCTATTTGGCCTGAATCTGAAAATATGTTGTGCCATATAAGATTTTGGGTTAAAAAGTTTCAAAAACATTAAAACCTTTTCTTAAAGTGGTTCAACTGATTGAGATGTTGCTACATTACCTAATTTTGCTGGATAGTGGGGTGGGGATCCACTGGAACCCGATCAAGGACCTCTGGGCATCCATGGACATGATGGACTCCACCCTCAAAGTTGGGCACTTTGCTACTGGCCTAGACTAGGCTAATGCCACTCCATGAGAAACGGATGGAGAGATGAGTGGGCACTTTGCTACTGGCCTAGACTAGGCTAATGCCACTCTGAGAAATGGATGGAGAGGTGAGAAATGGAGTCAGAAAAGAAGAGACCGGGTGAAACTAGGGATCCATCCGTGCCGTGTTGTGGTGGTCCGATTGCCTTTGATGATTCTTTGATTCACATGGCTTAGATTAGAACCTTACAGAGAACTCTCGCTGTGTCTAGATCATAGCAGGGTCTAGAAGATGGCGATGGTTATGAGCTTGTAGGCTCTGTCCGCATTGGGTCCCATTTTCAGAGTCTTTGGTATGACCCGGTCCCGGCCGAGGATCGAACCCCAACCTCCCAATCTCAGGGCGGACAATCTAACACAGTGGTTCCCAAAGTGGGTACCAGGGGTACCTGAGGGAGTTCCAGGGGGGACCCATCTATTTTGTTCATGTTCATAAAGTGCTAAAGTGTTTAAAGCAGTGGTTCCCAAACTTTTTCATGTCAAGGACCCCCAAATTGACAGTACTTAGCCCGTGGACCCCCATTTGAAAAGATATGCCAGGGACCCCCATAAGAGAAGACGTACACATTTAGACGTCTACATTTAGACGTCTACATTTAGACGTACACATTTAGCGTCTACATTTAGACGTCTGTATACATTTAGACGTCTACATTTAGACGTCTACATTTAGACGTATACATTTATTTGTGTTGCGAGGATGAGGGGGTACCTGGAAAAATATCTACCCCAAAAGGGGTACCTGGTCCAAAAAAGTTTGGGAACCCCTGATCTAACAAGGCCACAGAGCTGGTATCCACAAGCGTAGTAGTAGGCGTTAGATAGTGACAGTGTACCCTCATTTCTGTTGTCTAAAGCGACATCTTGTGGTGTGCTCGGTGTAGTGCATCCTTGCGGTCTGTTCCAAGTAATTTCCCGCTCAAAGTAACCTCGTTGCACGTCACTGTGTCTGTGTTAAATTAAAAATAGATATTATGCGAGATATAAACGTACAACAGAAGTAGGCCTATAAGTAACTGGCCATACAGCTAAATTATGCTAGTCCATATGTGTTTCTTATGGACACAAGGCTGAAGTGTCGTGACTCGTGATGCGGTATTGTGTGTGTGTGTGTGTGTGTGTGTGTGTGTGTGCGTGTGCGCGCGCGCGACTGTGCATGCGTGTGCGTGCGTGTAGCGTGTACACAGTTTCCCACGCTGGGTGTCGTTCGCCAAAAAATAACTGATCTACAAGCTATGAACGCTTCGCATGGTGACGCGTTGATAGTTTGTAGATCCGTTTTTTTGGTGACTGAGCAACACTGTCGTACCACGGAGTTATAAATAAGGCGGGATGATGTAGCCCCGCCCACCTGCAGCGCTCGCTTCTTCTAGGCTTCTTCGGTGTTGTTCACGCCTGCGCAGTAGCGCCGATCTGCAAAAAAGTCCATTTGTATTGTTGTTTTTGGTAACTTTTAAATGTGCTTCACTGTTTTGCTCGCCGATCGTAATGGTTAGAATAGAGAATGGCAGTGTAAACTATATTTGTGTAATTTCGCAATATAAGACTGTTCAACTGTGAATTTCGGAAGTTATGCTGAAAATAAAGGAGCTTTAATATTTGCGGCTGGATAAAGGGATAATGCTGCTCCCGAATAAACAAGAAGCGAGAATTTGAGCCACGAGGGTTCAGAACTTCAGAATACACCGTAGCCGTATAGTGTAGTAGTAGTACTAGTATAGTCCATAAAGTAATACAAGGATATAAAAGATTAAACTCCTGGACAAAGCTGGCACCGAAATCGAAATGCATTGTTTGATGCCAAACAAAGTGGACTCACAGACACAGGTCACAGACCGCAGAGTGTGACTAGGATGGTGGCGGAGATGGAGAACTATGGAGCAGCTTCTCACCTGGAAGAAGGGTAAGAGGAGCAGATGAATCATGCAATACACGCACTTGTCTTGTTTTGCCTGTGATTCTTTTTTAATTATGAAATCGCGCCATACCCCGTAACCTCTAATTAAATCCAGGGCTACAGGATACGCGGCTGATTGGTGTTTGTTTGTATTGCATTGTTTGTTACTTTGATGTTCTAATGCATGAGTTTTCAACTGGTGGTCCGTGGACCACTGGTGAAGGTATTGCATGTGGTCCCTGACCATGCATTTACTAGTAATGTAGGAAAGTGAAGATTTGTATTTTAATTTATTGTATTGACGACAAGTTGAGAAACAATAATAATAATAATAATATCTCAAACTTATATAGCGCTTTTCTGAGTACCCAAAGACGCTTTACATGGGGGGGGGGGCTTTACAGAGGTAACAACAAAATAAGAACAACTTTATTAGAAAAAAACGAAAAAAACACTAAAAGCTAAAAAACATTAAAAGACAGTGAAAAGGGTTAGCTAGGGGAGGCAATATTGAAGAGGTGGGTCTTGAGGGTGATTTTGAAAGTTTGGAGGGTGGGGGCATCTCTGAGTGCCTTAGGGAGGTATTCCACAGGGTTGCAGTAAATTACCTGGTGACATTATGAACTACAATGTTACTACAGTTGTTGGTTGCGTTTCACCATGAGCATCAGTCAGCGAAAAGCAGTGAACATTTATGCCCTATATGCCTATAGATAGTCCTGCTCTGCATGTGGCAGTTGATGGATCATGGAGGACCTCAAACAGTAATACCTCACCATGCGTCCCATCCTCAAGAGCAGTCACTGACAAAGCAGCCACTGACTTTTGTTGGTAATGCACTTTTAAAGACCGGTGCAGTCAGAGATCACAGCGTGACTCACAGCAGTGAAAACGGAATATTTTGATAACTTTGATTCACAAAGAGGATGGTAGTAGGCCTACTATAGCAGAGATGTTGAACTATAGGGCAGCTTTTCACATAGAAGCCAAGCGTGGTAAGATTACATACAAACATATCCGCGAGGTGATTGAGCTATATGGTAGCTTTACCTATCATCATCATGACCCCCAGTCCCCATCAGCAGCTGCATATCCTATGGCCAATGGGCAACTTGAGCAAGGCATTCCAAAGTTGAGATTCTTTAAAAAAGGTTAGTTCAGACTTAAAGCTGTAGGAAATATTTCCATTAATATTAATATAGTCGTTGCAAAGGTATTAATTCATTGCCTGGGTCCCGTGTTGAGAGTTGTGTGCTGCTGTTGGCATAGTGATACTGGACACACAACATAGCATACTTACTTAATATTCACCAAAACCAGACTAGAACTCAATTGTGTAGCCCTTGTGTTACTGCACTCATTAAAGATGCCCTTGATGAGAATGTCAGCAAAATACAGAAAAGCCTGGCTAAATGCCTATATTATTAACCTGATTGAGGCAATCTCCGCAATTTAAGATTTTTCTATGGTTCATTTTTTAACATCTTAAAATTTAATTAAATGTACTTACTACTTAGTTTTGCATTCAACATTGGAACACAACAACATAATGTTGATATTCCTAATGTTGAGCTCATTCGCTGAGCTAAGTAATCTGTTGTGCTGTTGAAGAGCAAAGCAGGTAGACATGTGAATAAGACAGGTGATAGGGGTGGTACCTACTGGTGACTCATTGTCCTTTGGGAACACTATCATGTTGTTGCCTGGATATCGTTCTCTCAGAGATGACGCCTGGGAAACCATTAGTAACACAACAAATTGGCCCTGGTGCTAGAATCCTACATATCCTTAAAGTTTAAACCATGTACACACTATTTTTGTTAGTATTACTGGCCAACGATGATAATTCAGCATTAATTTTCCAGTGTGTTTGAGAAAACCTTTGAGGGAACACACAACACAGGGACACAACGTTTACCTAAAGATAACAATAACTATAGTAACTAATTACCTACACTGCATTGCTGTCACATAGAAACCTGCCTGGCTGAGATGAGGGGATAAATTGACCTTGAATAAAGCATAAACTGTAACTGTGTTTCCTGGCCAGATGTTTGAAAACAATGGAACCACTCTCTGGCATATCAATGATTAGCAAAAGCCAAATAACTGGGCAATAAATATACATAGCCAAAAACTTAAGAGTTCTTATCTACCTCTCATTGCAGCATCAGCAGGTCTAGACTACTAGTACTTTCACCTTTCATTTAGCATTTTTACAACTGAGGAAAAAATACATGACCTAGTTTTGCACACATGCCAGTGTTGAGGTTGCTCTTCTGGCGTTGTTGGAACCCGAATTTAATATTTTATTGTTTCTGGTTACACACATACCTCAAACCTGTTACCACTTGTTTGAAGACCTCAGGGATCGTTATTTTTCAAGTGGGATTTTGTTCACCGTTGGTCATTTATCTACGAACAAATTTAAATATCTAAACAATCGTGTCTTACTTCAAGCTGCAGTAACCACTGACATTGGCTGACCTTTGAACCTGATAGGCAGTCACGTAGAGATTGTTTCTGTAGTTCAGTTTTATTGCACCGCAAAAGTGTCTATCATCTCATGGCCGGTGTGTGTGTGTGTGTGCGTGTGTGCGTGCGCGCGTGTGCGCGTGCGTGCGCGTGTGTGCTGGGGGCAGGCAGTGTTTCACACTGCAGGATGAGATGGTGTCAGGAAAGTAAAGTAGGAACATGAGATGTGGCCAGCTTGCACATGTTTCCTGTTTTTGTGCCTCAGTTGGATGAGCCTGTCTGCATCTGTGGGTGGAAATTGTGCATTACCCTCTCCTTTATAGACCGATTCCGTAGCGGTTTCATGGTCGCAGCCTACGTATTTCCTGTAGGCGGACTCGACGTAGCTGCAGGGCTTAAACCCTCACCAGGCGCATCTCTTCCACTACAGTGAACAGCAGAGTGACTGATGTTAGTTTGCCTCAAACTTTACTCTTTTACCTGCTTTTTTACTAACACTAACATTACAAAGATGTCCAGAACATCGAGATGAACCTGTGTAGTTTATGGCTGCTCCAACAGTAGTGGCAACATAAAAAATAAATAAATACGGAATGTCAAAATATCCGCCGCGGTGGCTGAGACCAGATCCATTGAGTAATGTTTGAGACAAAGCAGTGAAAGGTCCTGAAAGATACATAATGTCAGTCTTACCCAGTACCCAATCTTTCTGTTTTATGAACACAAGGCTGCTGTATTTTATACCTCATACTAAGCATTTAAAGTACGAGGTATAAAGTACAGCAGCCTTGTGTTAATAAAACAGAAAGATTTGGTATTGGGTAAGACTGGCGTTATGTATCTTTCACTGCTTTGTCTCAACCATATTACTCAATGGCTCTGGTTTAAACCCCGCAGCTACGTCGAGTCCGCCTACAAGAAATACGTAGGCTGCGACCATGAGACCCGCTACGGAATCGGTCTATTGATGGGCTTGCAGTTGGACAATGTATAATCATCCCTTCTATAGATTCACAATATCTTTTTAACAGGATCTGATTGTAACAGCTATCCTCACGACAGATATAAGCCTATAAGGTGTTGATGGTTCTTAATTTCTTGGTGATGTAATTAAAAGTCATTGAAATATTTTATCCCAACAGTGATGGACAAATCCCTGCCTCTGACCAAAAAGGTAAACATAGTAAGCCACTTTCTAACATCCTCTTGTTTGTGTCAGCCTGTCTGTTTCTCTCTCGTTCTTATCTTGCAAATTCCTTACACTACTTGGTTATGGAATGATGCAGCTAGTAGTCTTTATCAACCCTAGTCAGTTCTCAACATTTGAGCTGTCTGTCTGTCTGTCTGTCTGTCTGTCTGTCTGTCTGTCTGTCTGTCTGTCTGTCTGTCTGTCTGTCTGTCTGTCTGTCTGTCTGTCTGTCTGTCTGTCTGTCTGTCTGTCTGTATCTCTCTCTCTCTCTCTCTCTCTCTCTCTCGCTCTCTCTCTCTAGTCCTCTCTAATTTCCCTATACTCTAATTTCCATATAATTTGCATGGGAAGCCTGAGGTTGCATAGTGTGTGACTGTGTCTGTCTAACACTACTTTCTTCTTCCTTTCCTCCTTCCCTGTTAGCCATTCTCTCTGTCTGTGTCTGTACTCTAGTTCTCTCTAGGGATGGGACTGGTTTTACTATTAACCACGACTTAAAATGTCACAATGAATTAATGGTAGAGGCTCAGTGTAATTTTGTGGGGAATAAAACGCTCTACTCGGTTCTAAAAAAATAATTAGAACTGAAAATACTAGTTTGAAATGCACGTTAAGAGCCGTGCAAAAGACAGCTCCTTGGATGTTAAAGATGCAGCTTTTATTTACTTTTTAAATTTATTTCTTTGTTTTTAAGTGGTGCAACCACTTCATTAAGGAGCTTTGTGTGTCGCTGCCTGGGTCTGTCCCTGCCTGGCTGGGTGGCTGGCTGGGTCTGAGCACGAAAATAGCGTTTTCACAATCAAGTATCACTGTTGCGCAGCCTAACACTGTCACACACACACACACACACACACACACACACACACACACACACACACACACACACACACACACACACACACACACACACACACACACACACACACACATATTCACTGTATATATGATGATTTCAGGTGTGACAGTACAGTACAGTACAGTACAGTACAGTACAGTACAGTACAGTACAGTACAGGGACCCCCACACGGTAACTCTGTCAACAATGCAACAATGCTGGTTAACAAACTGCCCTCCCACTCTGGGCGTTTTGGTGTAGAGCACATCAAAGGCTTCTACAAAAACCTAGGTGTTTGTAAAGATGATTTTAAAATGACAATGGTAACAACTGAGGAGGTACTTAAGAAACTGAGTGCCCTCCAACCCCACAAGGCCACTGGCCATGACAATATTCCCTCCAAATTTCTCAGAGACTCAGCCATTTCCATAGCTCCAGTCATCACCCACATAGTTAACCTCTCCATCAAACAAGGACAGGTCCCCAGAGATTTTAAACTGGCCAAAGTAACCCCCCTGTACAAAAAAGGGAGCAAATTAGAACCCGGCAACTACCGCCCTATTTCTATTCTAAGCTCCATCTCGAAAGTGATGGAAAAAATAGTCTATGAACAGGTTGAAAAGTATCTTGCCACTAATAAATTGTTGTACGAGTTCCAATCTGGTTTCAGAACATCCCACTCCACTGACACATGCCTTCTCTATTTGAGCGACCACATCAAACACGAGGTGGATGCTGGAAAATACTGCGGCATGGTCATGCTGGACCTCCAAAAGGCTTTTGACACCGTGAACCACTCCATACTGGTTAACAAGCTTAAAGCTATTGGTTTTGATAGCACATCAGTGAGCTGGATGCAATCCTACCTGGAGGGGAGAGAACAGATGGTGGAAGTGAACGGAACACTGTCCCCCCCCCTCCCAGTGAGCTGTGGCGTCCCACAAGGAAGCATACTAGGGCCTTTACTGTTCCTAATATATGTAAACGACATGACTTCAGCTTGTGACTGCAACTTGTTCCTGTTCGCAGACGACTCAGCACTGCTGGTCTCGGACAGGAACAAACTGCAGGTTGAAAAGACCCTCAGCTCTGAACTCGGTAGAATCTGCACCTGGCTCGCTGATAACAAACTATCCTTACACCTGGGAAAAACTGAATCCATTCTCTTCGGATCAAATAGTAATCTCAAAAAGGCAGATGGCTTCTTGGTTAGAGTTGGTGATGATATTATCACACGGAAGGATCAAATTACCTACCTAGGTTCCATCCTGGAGGCCAATCTTTCCGGTGATAAGATGGCCACCAACGTAATCAAAAAAGTCAATCAAAGAACAAGATTCCTCTACAGGATCTCCTCACTGGTCGACAAAAACACCTTGAAGACCTTAACAGGAGCCCTTGTACAAGGTTTCTTTGACTATGCATCCACCTCCTGGTACCACAGCACCTCAAAGGCCCTTAAAACAAGGCTCCAGACCTCCCAAAACAAACTGGTCAGGCTCCTACTTGGCCTCACCCCCCGAACCCACCTCACCCCTGCCCACTTTGACAGGCTGGGATGGCTTAGGGTCGACGACAGAGTACAGCATCTTGCAATGGGTCTGGTCCACAAGATTAGATACACCACCAAGATACCCATGTACCTGTCTAAATACTTCCTTAATGTAAACGAAGTCCACACCCACAACACCAGAGGGAGTGCAACAAACCATGTACAACCCAGATTCGGCACAAACAAGGGACTAAATTCTTTTCGCTCCTATGCGACCAAAATGTGGAACGCCCTACCAACAGTCATTAAGACATGTGAATCCCTTGGCTCCTTCAAAACTGCTCTCAAAGGGCACCTACGGATGGCTGCAATTCGAAACTGGCCTCTGTAAAAGCTGAATTTGTATCTGGATTGTACTATGTTTTTGTATGGACGTGGTGTTGGGTGCCTGCACATATGCACACATGGCATCAACGCATGGTGTTGTGTGCAGGCGCCCTACACTCTGTCTTTGTACTATGGATTGTACTATGTTTTTGTATGGACGTGGTGTTGGGTGCCTGCACATATGCACACATGGCATCAACGCATGGTGTTGTGTGCAGGCGCCCTACACTCTGTCTTTCGTTTTCTTTTCTTTTATCCCCCTGTTCCCCTCACTGTATATATACTTTTTTTCCCTTTTCGCTTCCTATATGATGAATTCCTGTTCTGTTCTTTAACTACATAGAAGTGTCTATTTGTTTGTCTCTAAATGTTTTGATGAATTGAACAATGTGGACCCTGTTGTAAACAAGTGTAAGGCTTAATTGGGTCGTCCACTCACAGTTAACAGTCTTTGTATTGAGTTTGTGCTTGAAATGTACTGTAATTCTGCAAACTGTTAATAAAGATTTCAATCAATCAATCAATCAATGTCATTTCTCAACCGTTTCGGACATTGGGTGGCTCACAGGAACCGCCCCAGCCCCTGGGCAAGTTCCTGGGGGTCTGGATGTTCCGGGGACCCCCGTGGACCCCCACACGGTAACTCTGTCATTTCTCAACCGTTTCGGACATGGGGTGGCTCACAGGAACCGCCCCAGCCCCTGGGCAAGTTCCTGGGGGTCTGGATGTTCCGGGGACCCCCGTGGACCCCCACACGGTAACTCTGTCATTTCTCAACCGTTTCGGACATGGGGTGGCTCACAGGAACCGCCCCAGCCCCTGGGCAAGTTCCTGGGGGTCTGGATGTTCCGGGGACCCCCGTGGACCCCCACACGGTAACTCTGTCATTTCTCAACCGTTTCGGACATGGGGTGGCTCACAGGAACCGCCCCAGCCCCTGGGCAAGTTCCTGGGGGTCTGGATGTTCCGGGGACCCCCGTGGACCCCCACACGGTAACTCTGTCATTTCTCGACCGAGGAACCAGGATTACCGATTTTTTTTTGTGAGGGTACCTACCCTAGGCCCAGGGGACACAGGGAGAACATGCAAACAAAGAAAGGCCCTTTCGCCAACCCCACCTAGGGCATGGGTGCTCATTAGTTTATTTTTACTGTATGTATTGTGTGGACACTGCATTATTTGGCTACAGTATTATTTGTATTTTGTAAGGCAGCAACCAAGACATTTTCTGGGTAAAATATAATAAAAACTATAATTTTGATATCCTCACATCCACCATTTGTGGAATGGATACGTGTAATAATCGGGATAATTGCGATGCAGTGAGCACTTACTATGAGACCTAGCAGATCATGTCTGTCTGTCTGTGTGTGTGTCCCGCTATCCAAATATGGAGTGTGTTGCATCAGCAATCACTCAGCTCCATATATGGGCACAAAATGGGCCAGGTCCACTCAGCTCCATATATGGGCACAAAAGGGGCCAGGTCCACATATACAGTAACAGCGGGACAGACACACAGACAGACAGACATGATCTGCAGGGTCTCAGCTGCGTTCGCTTCCCGCGTTTGCGCGTCTTACTGGTGGTGAAATCATGATTATTTCTCTCTCATTCTCACTATGATCGTACTCTTAAAACTCACAATCGTGGTCCGGTTAGCTCAAATGTCCGGATGCTGCTGAGCCAGCCAGAAGAAAAAATACATTAAAACTATATGCTGTAATCTTTTTGTACATTTTATACATATCATTAGTGAGGTATTCAACAACATTATCAAATATCGCATGATTTCCTCATATGGTGCAGCCTTTAATACTCAGCATCAGCATTGGTTTAGCTGATGAACTTTTGTTTAGGAACGAATATATAACTTACTTGAGTTTGGCACTCTAAAGTCTGTAAGATTTGCCTAAACACAAGTTGTAAGAATAGGCATATTAAAAGACATTCAAACTATTATTTTCCAGTGTACATCAGCTCCCTCTCCTCATTCACTTTTTGAGACCCTAGGACTCTCCACATTGTTATTGTCATCTTACCTCATATTTGTCTTTGAGTTCCAGATTTATGTAGGCCTATTAGTTCATGCAATTAATGTTATGTTATGTTGTGGTTCATCCCTTCCACTAGGCTTTTGGTTGTGCCATATGTCTTGTCGACCAGTAGATGGCAGTCACCAACCACAAAAAGACTTTATCTTAGGCTTGTGTGTGTGTGTGTGTGTGTGTGTGTGTGTGTGTGTGTGTGTGTGTGCGTGTGCGTGTGCGTGTGTGTGCGTGGCGTGTGTGGCTTGCGTGTTGTACTTTTTTGTTGTTAGCTGAATGATAGGATTCTACTAGTGGAAAGGGTACTGTTCTAGACAGGCAGCCAGTGAGAGACATAGGCGAGTACAGGAGGCGCGTGAGGACAAGCAGAGAAAACGGAGAGAGAGGTGAAGCAGACACATGTGGAGGAGAAAGATTGATGAGGAAAGTGCTGAGAGCGTAGCAGGGATGGACGTGCTCCATTGTTGGTCGGAGATAAAAGTCTGTAGCCCAGAGAGGATAGTCTCCATCCATTAGCCAGACTGGCTTTCTGCCAGATGGTCTCGTCCACAGACGCTCACTATACTACTGACGGGCAAAACGTCCCCGCATTCAATCTATATAAATGCACCACAATGTTAATGCACTCACTGCACTGGAGCACTTCAACTGCTGCAGAGGTTACCCATTTAAAAACCTATTGCTGTCTTAATGTCTACAACTTTTGTATAGATACTGTAAATTATTCTTTTATAAAGTTATATTTGCTTTTATTTGATATTAACAGTGGAGAGAGCGTAGGGCAGTTACATGCAGCAAATGTTCCGGCAAGTCGAGAATCAAACTGGGGAGTTAGAACCCATGTGGTAATTGCAATTTCCAAGTTCAATCAGGAATGCATTCAGATGTACAGATAAAACACATGCAACACAACCAGTCACTTCCAAGCTGGCCAGTGATGATTTGTTTAGAAGCAGTTGTGCATTGTCTCTGTTAGTCTCTATAGGGCATGAGCTCTGGGCTGCCCTGTGACACATAATAATTTGGTCAAATTTAGCAAGACTACAGTAGGTTTCAATATATCAGGACACAGACCTGCGTACATTATTATTACATTATATAGTGGTAAACTGATAAAGGCATGTGGCAAGTCAAGTGCATTTACAGACTACTAATACATTTCTGAGAATGTGCATTAGGTTGGCAGGTCCCATCCAGCCATGTTACTGCTTTTTCCTTGGTGAATGAGTACAGTGAAACTATGAAATAGCTATGGCTAGAATTCAGCTGGAAAAATGTGAGTCGTTTCTTTTGCACTCTAGCCCAGAAAATACATTACTCGTACCAGTCAGACTGTTGGAGACTCTGTGGGGAAACATTGGCAAACCATTTTCATGTTTTCTGGAGTTGCCCTTCTTTGGTTCCATTTTAGGGAAGTGTCCACAGTGTCCTGGAAGCAGTTTTTGGTGTTGACATTCCTGTATCTTGCAGATCTGGAAGGACCTCAATTTGCAAAGCAGGATCAGTATTTACTGAGGGTATTGCTGGTGCCATCCAAAAAAGTGGCTTACAAATGTTATACCAACTATAAATGTATGGATTGATTTAATCTATAGTATATTTATTATGGAGATAATTACATTCAGCTTTAGAGGTCAAGTTGAACAACTGGTTTAGATGGATTAGTCATGTCTCTACCATAAGACTAGCCTGACACTCCAGAGCCAGGCTGACTCAGGGCTGGAGCCAGGCTACCATAAGACCTGACTCAGGGCTGGAGCCAGGCTACTGATGTATATAATATACCATACAGAGGAGAAATGTGCACGCAGCAGACGAAGAGAAGTTCCAAGGTGTTTATTCAAACGGAGTACACAGCATACACAGCAACAGCAATCTCTCACGCCAGCCATGCAGAGTGCATGGCTCACGTCTCCCACAAGGCTCGCGCCTCGACTGACTGACTTGATAGCCTTGTAGGCCACCTTTTAAACCTTCCACATTTGGTCAAAGGGATCGACATGGTGCATATCTATTATAGTAGCAAAGTCCTTTGATTCAATCACTCTGTCCCTTTACGTCAACAGACCCCTAATTTACATAGACCGGAATTAGGCTCCTAGCTTCTCCTGAGAGGCCGACACCCCTAGGCAGCTGTCCACCACAAGGTCTACTGTATGTAAATTTACACAATTGACACGAAGGCATTGCAACACAGTATAATTATGAGATCCTAAATATTCTTCATATTCCCCCCTTGATCATCAAAAGATGATCATCTAAAAATATGGAACCATAATTATCTTACACCCCCCTTGACCCTTAGCTTAGACAATACATTCGAGAAACCAAAAAATAACAGACTTACAGTACAGAATTCCCCCAACATGGTTTTCAGACATCCATATATGAATAATGGAAAATGATTAGTACAGGTAACTGACATTAAACAATACATATGCCACTTTCAGCTCCCTTTTACAAGAGCACTTTTTGATACGTAATAACCTACGTGGTTTACGACTAAACTCTGCTGTCCAATGTTAAATACACAATGCCAGCTAAACCACTCTCGGATTTACGTCTGACCAACATCACACACTGGTGATCCAAGTAGATACACATTCCACGCCAGAGTCTAACAATAATATCACATATATCTCTTCATATCCATAGGAAAATTCCTCATTGATTCATAATTAGGCTAAATGACTCAACTTATCTAATTATACGACAAACACATACCAACATGAGGCCTATTATAATTCATGCTGAAAACAAACGAGACGCACAAACGTCAACAGACCCCTAATTTACATAGACCGGAATTAGGCTCCTAGCTTCTCCTGAGAGGCCGACACCCCTAGGCAGCTGTCCACCACAAGGTCTACTGTATGTAAATTTACACAATTGACACGAAGGCATTGCAACACAGTATAATTATGAGATCCTAAATATTCTTCACTACCATAAGACCTGACTCGGGGCTGGAGCCAGGCTACCATAAGACCTGACTCAGGGCTGGAGCCAGGCTACCATAACAAGACCTAACTTTGTTTACATTTAGTTAAATCTGTTTAACCTGTAGAAGTGGATGCACCTCGAGGTATAATGATCATCAATAGAGAAGAGAGGCAGATATCTCCCCTTGTGTGTATTTGTACGTATATATTGTTTTTTGTTTTGTTTTTGTTGTATGTATTGTCTTAGTCTTTTCGTATGTTAGATACAAATTTAATAAAAAGTAAATTGAGAAAAAAAAATAGCTATAGGCTACTGTCCATCAAAGCTGCAGATAAATGGAAGTGAAAGAAAAAGAAGACAATTTGTGAATAATTGACCTCTCAGCTCTCATATCATAACAAATACTAATTTGTGAATTGTATGTTATTACAGATGCCCTGACTGAAAGTGACAACAGTGGCTCAGGTATGTAGAAATATATTTTACACACTCAACAACAACTGATTCAGATGCTTACGACTACGCGTCTGGATAAATTATGAATTCATACAAATATATATATTTATTGTGTTTAAAAGGATTCATTCATTTTCTCACTCTGCAGTTTTAAATTAATTTGTTTTCCTTCCTGTCCGATTTAATTAATAAGAGAACACAGGCACATCCACAGAGGAAAGCTCAGAGGAAGACGAGGATGAAGAAGGCGCTGAAGAGGAGGATGAGTGCCCTGGTGAGAGATGCTGATTCATATCCCTTTATTTCTGCAAGCATCTAGGCTGCCTCTGATCTCCTAACTATGTCTCCCTACATTTTCCTTTTGTGGGTCTCAGCAGAAGTCTGTGCTGAGAAGGATGAAGACAGAGGTAGGAAGTAACACTAATAATCATAATCGCTCTAAAGTTGAATCTCAGTGCACCTAGAAAGGATTATATCTCTTTGATATTCTTTGCAGAGCCCGGGGAACATCATGTTGAGGGTTCCAGTGAGTGAAAGGCGACGCACAAATTAACAAGACTAAGTCAAAACCTAGCAAGGATGTGATGGGTGGGGGTTTACAGGGGCATGCCCCATGCAATTTTAATCTATATTTGCCAGAGGCAGCATACAAAAGGATAACACTGGAATTCTGCTCCAGAGACGCCAGACAAGAAAACTTAAGATAAAGATAAAGCCAAGCCATGGGATTTGAATTTAGAAATTCCCCAGTTTACAAGCAGTCCGTTCCAGAGATTTTCAGTAGCTCTTCCTTCAGCACTGTTTATCAGATTGTTGAGACTACTGTTATCTTTGGGAACATGACTGGTTAGTTTGTTAACAGAGGAATTGCTCCTCTGAGTCTGCAGCCAATCATTCTGCAGCCAGTCATTATCAACTGTTTCATGGGCAGTGCAGCCGTATGGTAGGCTGCTGATTTGCTAAGTTAACTGGAATATTGCTCGAGCCAAGGCTGCTTCTGAGAATTGGACAGAGTCCCCCCGCCAGCCAAGCTGGTTGTTCTCAGGCCTCATACACACGTATCAAACACCATCAAACAAATATTTGGTCGTTTTTTTGAATGGCCGCCAGAATGCCTTTCCAATGGGAGTCACATGGTTTGACCAAACATTTGTGTTTGATAGTGTTCTGTTTGATGGTGTTCTGCCCCTCCCCCCATCAAACAAAAACGTTTGGTCAAACCATGTGACTCCCATTGGAAAAGCATTGTGGCGGCCATTAAAAAAAACGAGCAAACATTTGTTTGATGGTGTTTGATACATACACATATCGAACGAGCATTCTGTGTTTCAGGCCTCATGAGTCTCTCATGTTGGCTCAGTTGAGATCTCTAGAAGTTGACCGCCGAGGTCATTGTGACCATCTCATGGGGAGCACAGTTGCGTATACAGCTGGGCTGATAATTAGGGCATGAGATTAGCACCTGCCGAGTTCTTGTCTGTTTTTTTCTCTAGCTTCTCTTTCTTTCTTATAGCTAAATAAGTGTCATAATCCAATCAATCGTTTAAATTATCGGCCGATGAATCGATTATGAAAATAATCGTTAGTTGCAGCCCTATTCTCCTCAACTGTCTGGCAGTATTAAATATTCTGAGTCAGATGTGTATTGTCGAGTTTCAGAGTGCTTTCCCACCGCAGGGCCTAGATTGACTGAGTATGGTTATCCTGAGCTGTGGCGCCTGGGCACGATTCTGCTCCAAATAGAGCCAAACTGTGTTCAAATGGAAATGCAGTTGGAACACTTCATTAACAGTGTTATGCAGTGGACATGGGCCTCTAATGGTTTTGACCCCATGTTTGTTTCAATAACTCTTCTTTTGCCCTACAGAATCAACTGCCGGACCCCCCGGACCAGCGGGCTCCAAAGGCATAGGTATGTCATGTAAGCTAATCACGAACAGGTTCAACTGAGATGATTGTACACTTCAGATGGTTGGAAGGTACATGGAGATGTTTTGTTGCATGGCTAACTGTTGTTTTGTTTTCTTAACAGAGGAGATGTATGTCAAACCATGTTGTGAAAGATGCAAAGCCATACCGCAGGTTAGTGTCCCACACCCGATAGTGTCATTGTCATGGTCCATCTCTCTTGATAATTATTTTTTATTGGTTTTTTCAAATTATGAACATAATTCTTGTATAGCTATTCAAGATAACTCTCAATGATGGGCTGTTTGTTTTGTTTGTTGTATAGAGCCATGGCAATGAGCTGGTAACTCCCAGGAGGATCTCTAAAGGACATCAACAACTCTTAATGTGAGTGTCAACATCTTGGGCCTGATTCACAACGGCGTTTACGATGATAACATGACGTGAAGCTAGCGGAAAGGCATTTACGTGGATTTCCCACATTAATTTGGAATTCATGGAAATGGCCGTGAACTTGACGCTCACGTACGTTGGTCGGAAACTCCGTCAAATCCCAAGGGACGTCTTTAGGTGGCGGAGAAAATTGCGGAAGCATACACGTGTGTATAGATTTATTCAGAAGGCTTTAGTCTTCATGCTGAATCAATAAATTGTTCCCAAATCTCAGATAAAATATGTAGGCATGTGTCCCCATGACATATTGGTCGATCAGCACAAAATAAATGATAGCCTATATAATAAAAGCTGAGTGCACTTGTATGCCTAAATGCATGCATTTCCCATACAGAAACTGCCCCTGCAAGCCCGACACATTTTTATTTATTTATTAGGATATTACTATAGCATGCGCAATTGCGCTTCTTACTTGACAGCTTTCTACTCGCAGTGCAACGCGTTGTGAGCTTGTAGATCGGCTCTCGCGCATGTTAAAAAACAAACTCACAATTATAATAAGAACATAGGCTTATCTGCATTCTGCACTACGAATCCAACATTGTTTAGTGTAGTAATGCCTGCAGTAGGCGGCAGGCCTATTGAAATTGTTTTGTTACGGAGCTCCTTGAGTCAGTTGACTGTCGGTCGGTGTGTGTGCAGGGTGTGTGTGTGTGTGTGTGTGGGGTGGGGGGGGGGGGCAGACAGCGTGCTGCCGATATAAAAAATAGAAGACCACATTAGCCTGGGAGGCGGCCTTTTTTCCGACAGCATTCTAGCCGACGGGGCAACGGTCCGCTCCGCAGCTCCACATTCGCTGCGATGCGAAAAAGCGATGGTCCGACACGCGCTGCTCCCGTGCTTGCAAATATGAAGGACAGACTTTATAATCATGTATTGATATTGATCACATGCATGGATGCCACACACAGAATAGTTTAACTCACTGGATAAACTCACTGGATTATAATTTCTTAAATTCTTCAGACAAGAGGATCCCAATTATTCACTTATGAATGTATAGGCTTGTACTGTTCTTTATCGCGCAAGCCATGCCCCCCTCCCTCTCTCCCCTCTCTCTCTCTCTCTCTCTCAAAAGACGACTTTTGCATTGACATATATCCGATATTTTAAATATCGGATAGCCTATGTTTTACCTCTGACTGCAAAGGTGTGAGTGCAGCACCCGCCTTGGTCCCGAACTTAATTAAATAAATTATAATTATATTGCTTCAGCAGCGGAGCACGCACCGCTGTGGACATATTAATAGAGTGCGGGCTATATTCATGCATTGACCGCGGCTGTGAAGCCGCATAGTCTGCGGCTGCAAAGCCTTTTTTCTTTTTTTGACAGACCAAACTGCTGTCTGCTGAGTCATGCTTGAAGCCTTTTATGGTGCGATATGGGGCGTGGATCAATGCAAATGAGGTTGTCGGGTGCTTTTCCGATCACTTTGCACCCACTGCATTCAGTATGACATACACCTGCGATTCGCCAGCGCACCTGTGGTACACACCGCTCTCTGAATAACACGTCATCTCAACGTAGCTTGATCGGACGGATAAATACGATATCTGTTTCCGCCACAGTGTAACGGTGGCGTATTTCTTTTTAATGAATCAGGCCCCTTGTGTCTATCTGCCCACTGATGTGGTATGGCTTTAAGTGTCTTTATGTGCCTGACTGTGTGTGCAGGGTACAGCTTGAAGGAGAGGGTACATACGAGTGTTCAGTCACAGGCCTGGTGTTCGAGGTATCAGAGCAGGTTCAGCTGCAGTACTCAGTCCTGTCCTGGTCCAAGTTTGGCACGTTCCTTACAGACTCCTGGAAGTTCGCCGGACCCATCTTCAATGTTGACACGGTGAAAAAGGATGCGTCCGTCCTCAAGTCCATCCAATTCCCCCACTCATTGTGCCTGGCAGGTGAGAACATAGGCTGGCTTTCCCCATCATAAAACACCAATACAATCTGGGAAAGAGATAAATAAATACATAATATAAACGTTTGTGTACCCATACACATACCCAATGAATGTAGAATAGATGTATGTACATTGTACATACTGTACATACATACACAACTTAGTTATTATGCACATCTTAAGTATCGAACCTTTCCTCTACACAGAGCCCGACACGGAAATGACGTTCAGTGTCCTGCACATCAAGCACAACCGTCCAGCCATTGAACCAACGGTGGACCACTCAGGTAGCCATGTGAAGTGGCACGTGTCGTCCCTGTCACCTGTCGGTCCCATCTTCAGGACGAGTCAGACCGAGGTCGTCCATGATGTTCCTCATCATGGAGTGGTGCTCATCTACAAGGACCGGGAGAGCAGCAGCAGCAACAACAACAACAGCTTCAGCTTCCGCATCTATCTGGCCACTAACAACTCCTCTGATATCAAGGTGAGGAGAGGATAGACCGATGACGAGGTCAGAGGATGTGTGTGTGTGTGTGTGTGTGTGTGTGTGTGTGTGTGTGTGTGTGTGCGCGCGTGCGCGTGTGCGTGTGCGTGTGATCAGATATCCTGAGTGATGAAGGTCTTTGTACCACAACCGTTTTGTTCCGAATTAATAATGTTTTTTAGTTGCAAGTGAATTAGACCTTGAACTGGAGTCCTATTTTCTACGATAGTCTTCTTATGGTCCTCTCCGACGCACCTGTCGGGTATTTACGTGTGCAAAGGTTCTGCTCTTTTATACAAAAGTAATTGCAATTATTTTGTGGAACCAAATTATGTGCTACTGTCACTTGATTTGATTTTATTTGATTTAGCACAATTTAAAAACGATACACAAAAGCAGGAGGAGGCCTCGGCCCATGTATAACACAATAAAAACATTTAAAACAGGATTTGTAAACAAGATACATATAATTTACTAATAACATGTTTGATGTATAATGTAAAAAATAAAATAAAAAGGTCTGGAACATGATTGAAATACTTGATTATCATAGTTGGCATATAGAGATTTACATTATTAGTATTACCTAAAAAGGTGAGGGTAGTGTTGTATTTGAGAATTAGTTTGAAAGTAGTTGGTAAAGTTACTAAATGAAAAACTTAGTGGCACTCACGCTTCTTGCACGCACACACGTGTGTATCTGTGTGTGTGCACAAAGTTGCGTATTCTGATAAAAACCTTACTTGACACACCATTTTTCACTCACTGAAAAAGTGTTGTGTATCAGTGTTTTCAGAGACACGTTCAGTCTTACCACCCTGACAAAACATAAAATCAGTTTGTATTGATACATTAGTATACCTGTATCCATCCATCTCTCACCTCCTTCCTCTTCCATTCTTCCTTCTCCACCGTGTCCACCTGGTGTGTTTCAGGACATCCGCAAGGCTGTGTGCGGCTCCAAAAGGAGTTACATGAAGATCGAGAAGCCTCCCACCTGCAAGCTGAATGGGAGGAGGTACCATCTCATGAGTGAGCCAGACGGGGAGATCAAACCTGAGGTGTGTTTGTGTGAATGCTACAGTGTACACCAGGGGGGGATTGGAAGAGAGAGAGAGAGAGAGAGAGAGAGAGAATTGATATTATGTGTACAGTATTTATTTGTTTGTTTGTGTTATTAAAACTTGATTAAAGTGGCTTGTGTTGCTTTGTTTTTGTTTTTACCCTATGAAATAATCATATTTGTATGTGGCTCATGACCGAAATAAAGCAGATAATAATTATGATGCATAGTATTTATGTGTAAATGCCAGAGTTAAAGGCAAAGCGGTTTGTTTATGTGTTTCTATGCAGCACTTGGACTTTACCCCCCTGGCTGTTGTACCAGTGAAAGGTTACTTTGAGGCGTTCTTTGAGCAACCACCTCCCTTCAACTTGTCTCTTATAGAGACAGATACTGACCAGACCGTGTGGTCTGCAACCATTAGAGAAGGTACACAGTCAAATCCTTTGTGTTCATTTAACACGGAAGAGCATGAATGGAACCAAAAGGGTCCATTCGGGTCTATTTGGTTCCATTTGTATGCTCTCCTAATGTCCGTGTACACATGCGTGATTGTGTGTATTTCAGTGTGATGACACTTCCTGTATTTTGTGGTTTTGTCAGGCGACTGTGTGGACAGGACTGTTAAAAATCCAAAGAAAACGTCAGACAGTAAGTATACCATGGCATATTAATAATGTCTTTGTTGTTGTGCATATTTAAAGACTTGATCTCAACTTGTTATTTTCCAACAATGCTGCCAGGCTTTTGAGCAGCACAGTGTGACTATCTCTCCACCTGTCTTACAGGCAGGAAACGGAGCAGCAGCACATCAGAGGAAGAATTTCACAGCAAAAGACCTCGATGGCTACATGAGTCAGGTGATTTCCCACCTCTGGTGTCACTATAACATCCTGCATCAAGTTCTAAGATCTTGCTTCTACGACATAATTATAGTTTTTATTTTACATATATTTGATGTAAACAAGTTACGTGTGTGTGTGTGTGTGTGTGTGTGTGTGTGTGTGTGTGTGTGTGTGTGTGTGTGTGTGTGTGTGTGTGTGTGTGTGTGTGTGTGTGTGCGTGTGCGTGTGTGTTTGTGTATTTGTGTATATCCAGACGGATTGCGAGCGGCCCAGAGATGCCAGGAGGACATCTCGGAGAAGCAGCTGCTGCAGGTGGCCAAGCGGCTGGGGAAGGAGTGGAAGCAGGTGGCCATCTTCCTGGACCTGAGCTCCACTGAGCTGGACGAAATCCAGGCGGCCGAGAAGGACGTCACCATGCAGAAGCACAGGATGCTGGTCATGTGGAAGAGCCGCAGGCAGACTGGACAAGCCACCGTGTCCAACCTGCGGGACAGTCTAAATGAACTGGATGACCTGCCTAACGAGGTCCATGACATACTGGGTATGAGGACGATACACACAGTTACAGAGCTACATGGGCCAGTGATTCTCAAAGTGGGGTCTGGGGAACAACCCCAGGGGTTCTGGGGGGTCCTCAGACAAATTTGTTAATGTAGCATCGACATCAGTTTAACAACTTATTAACTTGAAATAAATCTACATTTTTAATAACCCAAATCTTGTATGGGGGTCCCTGTCTGATGAGGGAAGCACCGACTAATATAACATAATGACACTAATGAATGAACTAATAAGTGAATACTTTCTTTCTGTCTCTATCCGCAGACATGATGGACAAATGAGATGCATACGAGTTTCATGGTCAAGGAGAATGAATGACTCAGGAAATAACAGCGTGGCTTGTCATTGAGGGCTCAGTGGGCTCACCCTGATACACTGAAACGCCATGTAAAACGTTTTGTGATGGTCTTAACATGGGCTGGCCGATGCTAAGACTACTACACTACTATGAATTCAAGTTTACCATGTTCATTGTTTACCAAGCCATGGATGCTATGCATTATCAGGAGTGGAGGTGGCCGACCTGAACATCAAGATGTTTGGTAGCTAATAATCATGTATGGCCAACCTATAAAGGTAGGTCATCGATATGTTCGGTAGCTAATCACGTATATAACCTATAAAGGTAGGTTATCAATATGTTAGGTAGCTAATCACGTATTTAACCTATAAAGGTAGGTTATCAATATGTTAGGTAGCTAATCAGTTACAGATGTAAATTAAGGTGCTGCACTGAAACTGTAAAGGGGGACGGAGGTTTAGTATCCAATCAGGAATGACCACTGAATTGACTGGATATTTCGCTTTTTATACATTTCAGACATATCTACCTGTTTTTGTAATATTTTCTTTTTTTATGTTTCTTTTTCATTTGTATTTTGTATGTAGTTTAAATGTTGTTTATTTGTATGGTTACTTGACAATACCCAACCTGTAGATCTGGTTGGATTTATTGTTTTTTTTAAACTTGATGAATTCTGATACATTCCTACTGTCCCCCTAATCAGGAAAGACAACTCTGTTTGTGAACAGAGATTACTTAATTGATTTTACACAAAATATAAGCTGCTCAAAAAGAGGCAATGGACATTTTATACACATGACTGAACGTAATTGTAGCTGTGTCTTAGAGTGTAGCTAGTCTCTTCAGAAAGACTGTTGAGGGTGCTGTTTTCCATTTGTTTTTCAGATGAGTTCCCAACATCCCAGACTGGCATGTTCAGTTACCTTCAATTATGTTTTCTGTTATATTTCATGACAAACCTACCATATAAATGTCTTTTTATGTCAAATTCAGTTTCATAGTTTCATGTCAGAACATGAAATTATTTTTCTGTCCGCTCTGTATATAGATTATTTTGGGAGCTTTTAAAACGGTGTGCGGATCTCCTCTCTCCTTTCATGTCAGAACAACCAATGAAATAATGTTCTAAATACTTCCATAAACATTGTGCACTTGTTTATATCAAATGTGTCACATCCCTTATTTGAGCCCCTGAAAGGACTCTGGGAAGTCTGGGTAAGAAAAAAAAAAGACAAATTTGTGACCTCATCTAATAACATTCGCCAGGTTACTGTATATTACCGTACTAGCATCATGTCTAACTTTTTTGATTTTTCAGGGACATGGACACTGCAACAATTAAATTGCAATAAATACTTTATTATAAATAGACAAATAATAAATACCATCACATTCAAATAAATAAATATTTATATTCCCCCAAAATTGTGGAATACATTACTAGAAAGATATTCTAACAACAGCCTCATAAGCTGGGCTGGAGCTAGGTTCAGTAGCTGCTCATAAACAAGTGTTTTGTCTAGTGTAGTTCACGACTAGTAAATGAGTTGTAAACAATCGTAGTGAATAAGTCAAATATGATCTTTGTTATAGGTGATGTTAAAGATGATAATAGTGGTGGTTGATGGTAAAGATGATGAAGAGAATCTACTTCTTGTGGTCTCCAGAGGAGATGTATCCCATAGCTCTGCTGATGGTGATGGCACGGCTACGGAAGGTCTCCAGAGGAGATGTATCCCATAGCTCTGCTGATGGTGATGGCACGGCTACGGAAGGCTTTCATCACCTTACACATCTGCACCTTGTTGTCAAAGGTACTGTTGGTCCACATCCTGGACACAAGGCTCACCTAAAAACAACGGAAATACACAACATGAATATACAAAATACACAGCAACCGTTTGTTGCACAACGGTGTCATCTCGTTTTCAATCAAAATATGCAATGTGACGCGTTGTGTTGTTTCACGTTAATTTAATTCAGTGATTTAATGGCACTGACCATGTGACCAATAAGCAGATGCTGTTAATCTACAATCTTTCATCGACACCGATTTTTTTGTGGTTTTGATCTCCCTTTATCTCTAGTTTGGTTGTGTAGATATATAACTGTTAAATGGGGAATGGACAAAAATAAGGAATATATAAAAAAATTATACCTGTGAAGAATTATTCCCTTCATCTGGAGCCTGGCAACAGTTCTGTGCAAACCGAGGAAAATAAATGTTAAGGCAACAGAGGCTGTTATTTCCCAGTACATTTTCACTGTTTCTGTCTTTAATACTACCTCACTCTATTAATGGAAACCAGTTGCCTTGTTCAATTCAAACAATGAACTACCATTGTACACACACACACACACACACACCAAACACACCTTTAGATTCCTTATTGTTTCCATTGTGGCACGTAGTATTGGGTTGTTTGGTGCTGAAGTCAGAGTGTATGTTGGATGTGCTGACTGGGAATGGATGTAGGTCTTGATAGCAGAGTGATAGTAGGACAAGTCCTTCATGATATTCCCCAGACATTCACTCTGTGTGACAAACAAGTGATGAACTTATCAGCAAAGAGTAAAGCTTTAAATTAGAAAAAGTGGAATTTATATATAAATGTATAACTTACCTCATTGAATGGTGAATTCCTTTGTGATGTGCAAGCTGAATTCTAGAGGATGAAATTAATAGTATAAATAAAGGTTTTATTAGATTTTTTAAATTTGGAGGCCTGTGATATGAATAAGGGACTGGATTCTCAAAAGCATTTAAATGTCATGGAGCATGTTTGGTTCTATAGGTATAGCTACTGTATAGCTAAATCCAGCACTTTTTTCTAACTAAAACCAAATAAAATAACTATAGCAGTGTATTAATGTAGGCCAACCTGTGGAATTATGGGTGCGCAGGTTTGTACTGTCTGAGATTTCATCATGCTGTCATCCAACACTGTACACTCCTCGCCTTCGTATTTGTCCTGCAACACAGATGATACGAATGGATTTAGCAAAAATCACACAGTGTGTGTGTGTGTGTGTGTGTGTGTGTGTGTGTGTGTGTGTGTGTGTGTGTGTGTGTGTGTAGGATTCATGAACAGGGTTAGAGTTGAGGCTACAAAGATAACATTTTCATATTATTTTCCCTTTGGCAATTTTAAACACAACCTAGCCTGTTTCACATGTCAATTAAGGCATCTATGAAATTGGATTGAAATGAGCCTACTTGACACTTTGACAGGCAGACAGAGAGACTAGCCTAATAGACTAATTCAAAATGTACTCACGTCCTTCACGAGCTCACTGATATGTTGTAGAAGCGTTCTGGAGAGTGATGACGAACACGAGGAGGAACAGTCCAGGCTTAATGGACTGGGCTGGCGGTGTGGGACCGGCCCTGCGGACGTCCTCCAGCTCAGCAGCGCCAGAAGCAACACGCAGATCGTCACATCTGCAGGAGAACATCGTTTAAATAGGTTGGAAGCTGTGTCATAGAGGCCTATTATGCTATAATAGTCAAGTCGCATGAAAAGGTCATTGTAGAAAGAATAGGTCTTCTACACAGCCATATGTTATATAGGCTTGTTTTAGAATGGATACAAAAAAATATATAGAAATCCTGGCAAATATTTATAGTGACATTTGGTTTAATTGAATCTTACACAAATTAAAGGTTGCCATCGTCTTTTAGATGAAGTAGCCTAGTGGAGTAGTGGTGGTGTTAGGTGTATGTGTGTCCAGTTATCATGCATCAGTGTGTCTTTGCACTGGTAGCCTATGATTTATATAGTCAACTCAAGAAGAAATTCCCTCCGCAAGCTTTAAGGTCGATCGTAAACAAAGTATAGTGAGTGAGTGAACCAAAAGAAACTATAACGTCATGATATGTATAATTCCCTGTGGCTGTGCTGTGGGACTCACTCAGCACTATCCAATCAAGTGAAAAAGAAACCACGACTTGTTTCGACGGAAGGCAGGACCGTATAGGCATAGGCTATACTTTCCTGCGCATTTTTCTGTTAATTAAGTAGGCTATCTATAAGGCGCTATTCAATCAATCAATAAACGATTAGCCTAATAATAATAATAATAATAAGGGTAATATGCCTAATAATAATAATAATAGCATATTATTATTATTATATATTATCATTATGATTTATTTATTTGTATAACACTTAAGTTATAATTAGGGGTGCACGATTATGAAATTGTGACCGATATCCGATCTCCGATTATTTGCAGGGTCATAGGCCTATTGCCATTCCCATTGTGATTGTGGGATGTCAAGAGGCCATAACACAACCATCTATCCAGGAGGAATGGGATGTCAATAAGCCATCTCTTGGGCAATTGTGGTGAATATGATTTCTTTTTTTATCCAGAAATCATGACAAGAGCTGTAGTGTCACCCTGAGTGCTTTTTGTGCAAAAGTAATGCTTTTAATGGATTCAGAGTCATGGAAAAACCCCTAGTTTGACCCCACACATTATGTAGTCATATAGCTCTGGTCCATATAGCCTTCTACTGCTTCTCCGATTCTGCCCTGCGCAGTAAGGCTATATGGGACTTTCAAAAATGTTTTAAATCTTTTTAAATCTCAAATCGAAATCAGACCAGCCTCTCCTCTTTGGCGTAAATAAAAAGAACGTTTTTGCTACTCACCAAAACAAAGTGCTCTACGTGGCACTGTGCATTCTGTGACATTAAACCAAATGGCATTTTCCACTCTATGACACTACTGTTCTACATTTTTGTCTAATAAAATAGGCTATTCATTTAATCAATCAAACTGCATTAACTAGATACTACTACTAACCAAGCTATCCATGTCAACATTCTCTATAGGAGTCTCAATAACAGGTATAAGTAACGTTTAATGTTTAGTAATGTTGAACTGCTGTACACCATGATATATTAAGAGTAGCCTAGCCTACAATTATACAATAACATTCCATTGTGAATAAAAACGTATTAACCACAGTGTAATGCTAAAGGTTTCATCACAGGGCTGTCTGCTTCATGTAATATAATTAAAAGTGTTGTTGGTGACAGTTATATGGGTCACGTGGTGTTGCGTGCTATACCCTACGTCACTCATAGTAAAGTCAGCTGTTCGCGAGGCGGCGTTTCATGAATGGAAGGAGAGAGGGAGTGAACGGGGGTGCGTCCAACTTCGTTGACCGCAATCGCTTTTTACTATGCTGTGATTCACTGTGGTAATGTTCTCTAACTTTAATACAATATAACAAAAGCAGTACCCTGGCCTGGCCTGGAGCAGTGATTCTCATGCAGACAACGACTAAAGCGGCGAGTCTGACAGCTAAAACGTTTCCCCGCTTAGCCTCTCGGCGTCATACGATATAGACGCCATACAAGTGTATTGTGAATCAATGGATGGAGACAGTGCTATCCTTACTTTCATGCAAAGCACCAACTTCAGTGTTTACGGACTGACCTATAATAACAATAATAGGCCTATAGGCTACAATAGCACAGTGAGTCACAGACTGGGGGGTCCGGGCGGGGAACCCCATGCAGTACATACCTGTCAGTTGCTGGAGTCCGGGGACCCCCAGTAGGCCTATACCTACCTGTCAGTTGCTGGGGTCCGGGGACCCCCGTTAGGCTACTGGCTGGGGGTCCCAGAGATAGAAATGCCACTAAATGGGGGTCCGCAGTCTGTGGTGGAACAATACTTATACAGTGTCACACAGCTGGATCACTGGAACTCCGAACAGAGCCGTACAGTATACAGAATAGACAATTCATCATTTTGGACCATCATGGGCTATAGCCCATATCGTACGGCATACTATAGCGCGCCGTTTTTCATCATTTTTGAGGATTTGAAAAAAATGACGAAATGACAAAAACGATGGGTTATAGCCCATGTTTTTTTTAATTTTGAAAAAAAAAGTTATCCTCGTTTCTCATCATTTTGGACCATGGGCTATAGCCCATATCGTACGGCATACTATAGCGCGCCGTTTTTCATCATTTTTGAAAAAAATGACGAAATGACAAAAACGATGGGTTATAGCCCATGTTTTTTGAAATTTTGAAAAAAAAAGTTAGCCTCGTTTCTCATCATTTGGACCGTGGGCTATAGCCCATATCGTACGGCATACTATAGCGCGCCGTTTTTCATCATTTTTGAGGATTTGAAAAAAATGAAAAAATGAAAAAAACGATGGGTTATAGCCAATTTATTTTGAAATTTTGAAAGGCCCATGAATTAGAGCAGGGATACTCAAATAGATTTACCTGTGGGCCACATTACAAAAATGGCAAGGGGCCGCAGGGGCCAGTAGATAAAATTATGACATTAATGATACTTGATAACTTCTCTCTTTCAATTGCTTTATTTTCGCAAAATGTATCAAAGTACAATGTGCATGCACACAATATGTAAATAAATAAATGTGTTACATTTTCTTGCATAAACACAAAGAGCTGTTTCCATAACTGCACAAATTATTGCACATAACATGAGTAGCTGTTATAATAACATAATAACCTAACATGAGTAGCTCTTTGCCTGCCTGCCTCAAAATTTCAAAAACTATATCTATAACCCATCGTTTTTGTCAAATTGTGGAATTGCGGAAATTGAGGAAATGGTAATTGCGGAATTTGCGGAAATGGAAATTGCGGAAATTGCAGATTTTTTTTCTCCATTTTTTCATTTTTTTCAAATCCTCAAAAATGATGAAAAACGGCGCGCTATAGTATGCCGTACGATATGGGCTATAGCCCACGGTCCAAAATGATGAGAAACGAGGCTAACTTTTTTTTTCAAAATTTCAAAAAACATGGGCTATAACCCATCGTTTTTGTCATTTCGTCATTTTTTTCAAATCTTCAAAAATGATGAAAAACTGCGCGCTATAGTATGCCGTACGATATGGGCTATAGCCCACGGTCCAAAATGATGAGAAACGAGGCTAACTTTTTTTTCCAGAATTTCAAAAAACATGGGCTATAACCCATCGTTTTTGTCATTTCGTCATTTTTTTCAAATCTTCAAAAATGATGAAAAACTGCACGCTATAGTATGCCGTACGATATGGGCTATAGCCCACGGTCCAAAATGATGAGAAACGAGGCTAACTTTTTTTTTCAAAATTTCAAAAAACATGGGCTATAACCCATCGTTTTTGTCATTTCGTCATTTTTTTCAAATCTTCAAAAATGATGAAAAACGGCGCGCTATAGTATGCCGTACGATATGGGCTATAGCCCACGGTCCAAAATGATGAGAAACGAGGCTAACTTTTTTTTTCAAAATTTCAAAAAACATGGGCTATAACCCACCGTTTTTTTCATTTTTCATTTTTTTCAAATCCTCAAAAATGATGAAAAACGGCGTGCCATAGTATGCCGTACGATACGAGCTATAGCCCACGGTCCAAAATGATGAGAAACGAGTCTAACTTTTTTTTTCAAAATTTCAAAAAACATGGGCTATAACCCACCGTTTTTTTCATTTTTCATTTTTTTCAAATCCTCAAAAATGATGAAAAACGGCGTGCCATAGTATGCCGTACGATATGGGCTATAGCCCACGGTCCAAAATGATGAGAAACGAGGCTAACTTTTTTTTTCAAAATTTCAAAAAAACATGGGCTATAACCCACCGTTTTTTTCATTTTTCATTTTTTTCAAATCCTCAAAAATGATGAAAAACGGCGTGCCATAGTATGCCGTACGATATGGGCTATAGCCCACGGTCCAAAATGATGAGAAACGAGGCTAACCTTTTTTTTCAAAATTTCAAAAAACATGGGCTATAACCCACCGTTTTTTTCATTTTTCATTTTTTTCAAATCCTCAAAAATGATGAAAAACGGCGTGCCATAGTATGCCGTACGATACGAGCTATAGCCCACGGTCCAAAATGATGAGAAACGAGGCTAACTTTTTTTTTCAAAATTTCAAAAAACATGGGCTATAACCCACCGTTTTTTTCATTTTTCATTTTTTTCAAATCCTCAAAAATGATGAAAAACGGCGTGCCATAGTATGCCGTACGATACGAGCTATAGCCCACGGTCCAAAATGATGAGAAACGAGGCTAACTTTTTTTTTCAAAATTTCAAAAAACATGGGCTATAACCCACCGTTTTTTTCATTTTTCATTTTTTTCAAATCCTCAAAAATGATGAAAAACTGCGTGCCATAGTATGCCGTACGATATGGGCTATAGCCCACGGTCCAAAATGATGAGAAACGAGGCTAACTTTTTTTTTCAAAATTTCAAAAAACATGGGCTATAACCCACCGTTTTTTTCATTTTTCATTTTTTTCAAATCCTCAAAAATGATGAAAAACGGCGTGCCATAGTAAGCCGTACGATATGGGCTATAGCCCACGGTCCAAAATGATGAGAAACGAGGCTAACTTTTTTTTTCAAAAATTCAAAAAACATGGGCTATAACCCACCGTTTTTTTCATTTTTCATTTTTTTCAAATCCTCAAAAATGATGAAAAACGGCGTGCCATAGTATGCCGTACGATACGGGCTATAGCCCACGGTCCAAAATGATGAGAAACGAGGCTAACTTTTTTTTTCAAAATTTCAAAAAACATGGGCTATAACCCACCGTTTTTTTCATTTTTCATTTTTTTCAAATCCTCAAAAATGATGAAAAACGGCGTGCCATAGTATGCCGTACGATATGGGCTATAGCCCACGGTCCAAAATGATGAGAAACGAGGCTAACTTTTTTTTTCAAAATTTCAAAAAACATGGGCTATAACCCACCGTTTTTTTCATTTTTCATTTTTTTCAAATCCTCAAAAATGATGAAAAACGGCGTGCCATAGTATGCCGTACGATACGGGCTATAGCCCACGGTCCAAAATGATGAGAAACGAGGCTAACTTTTTTTTTCAAAATTTCAAAAACATGGGCTATAACCCACCGTTTTTTTCATTTTTCATTTTTTTCAAATCCTCAAAAATGATGAAAAACGGCGTGCCATAGTATGCCGTACGATATGGGCTATAGCCCACGGTCCAAAATGATGAGAAACGAGGCTAACTTTTTTTTTCAAAATTTCAAAAAACATGGGCTATAACCCACCGTTTTTTTCATTTTTCATTTTTTTCAAATCCTCAAAAATGATGAAAAACGGCGTGCCATATTATGCCGTACGATACGAGCTATAGCCCACGGTCCAAAATGATGAGAAACGAGGCTAACTTTTTTTTTCAAAATTTCAAAAAACATGGGCTATAACCCACCGTTTTTTTCATTTTTCATTTTTTTCAAATCCTCAAAAATGATGAAAAACGGCGTGCCATAGTATGCCGTACGATATGGGCTATAGCCCACGGTCCAAAATGATGAGAAACGAGGCTAACTTTTTTTTTCAAAATTTCAAAAAACATGGGCTATAACCCACCGTTTTTTTCATTTTTCATTTTTTTCAAATCCTCAAAAATGATGAAAAACGGCGTGCCATAGTATGCCATACGATATGGGCTATAGCCCACGGTCCAAAATGATGAGAAACGAGGCTAACTTCTTTTTTCAAAATTTCAAAAAACATGGGCTATAACCCACCGTTTTTTTCATTTTTCATTTTTTTCAAATCCTCAAAAATGATGAAAAACGGCGTGCCATAGTATGCCGTACGCTATGGGCTATAGCCCACGGTCCAAAATGATGAAAAACAAGGCTAACTTTTTTTTTCAAAATTTCAAAAAACATGGGCTATAACCCACCATTTTTTTCATTTTTCATTTTTTTCAAATCCTCAAAAATGATGAAAAACGGCGTGCCATAGTATGCCGTACGATATGGGCTATAGCCCACGGTCCAAAATGATGAGAAACGAGGCTAACTTTTTTTTTCAAAATTTCAAAAAACATGGGCTATAACCCACCGTTTTTTTCATTTTTCATTTTTTTCAAATCCTCAAAAATTATGAAAAACGGCGTGCCATAGTATGCCGTACGATATGGGCTATAGCCCACGGTCCAAAATGATGAGAAACGAGGCTAACTTTTTTTTTCAAAATTTCAAAAAACATGGGCTATAACCCACCGTTTTTTTCATTTTTCATTTTTTTCAAATCCTCAAAAATGATGAAAAACGGCGTGCCATAGTAAGCCGTACGATATGGGCTATAGCCCACGGTCCAAAATGATGAGAAACGAGGCTAACCTTTTTTTCAAAATTTCAAAAAACATGGGCTATAACCCACCGTTTTTTTAATTTTTCATTTTTTTCAAATCCTCAAAAATGATGAAAAACGGCGTGCCATAGTATGCTGTACGATATGGGCTATAGCCCACGGTCCAAAATGATGAGAAACGAGGCTAACTTTTTTTTTCAAAATTTCAAAAAACATGGGCTATAACCCACCGTTTTTTTCATTTTTCATTTTTTTCAAATCCTCAAAAATGATGAAAAACGGCGTGCCATAGTAAGCCGTACGATATGGGCTATAGCCCACGGTCCAAAATGATGAGAAACGAGGCTAACTTTTTTTTTCAAAATTTCAAAAAACATGGGCTATAACCCACCGTTTTTTTCATTTTTCATTTTTTTCAAATCCTCAAAAATGATGAAAAACGGCTTGCCATAGTATGCCGTACGATACGGGCTATAGCCCACGGTCCAAAATGATGAGAAACGAGGCTAACTTTTTTTTTCAAAATTTCAAAAAACATGGGCTATAACCCACCGTTTTTTTCATTTTTCATTTTTTTCAAATCCTCAAAAATGATGAAAAACAGCGTGCCATAGTATGCCGTACGATATGGGCTATAGCCCACGGTCCAAAATGATGAGAAACGAGGCTAACTTTTTTTTTCAAAATTTCAAAAAACATGGGCTATAACCCACCGTTTTTTTCATTTTTCATTTTTTTCAAATCCTCAAAAATGATGAAAAACGGCGTGCCATAGTATGCCGTACGATACGGGCTATAGCCCACGGTCCAAAATGATGAGAAACGAGGCTAACTTTTTTTTTCAAAATTTCAAAAAACATGGGCTATAACCCACCGTTTTTTTCATTTTTCATTTTTTTCAAATCCTCAAAAATGATGAAAAACGGCGTGCCATAGTATGCCGTACGATATGGGCTATAGCCCACGGTCCAAAATGATGAGAAACGAGGCTAACCTTTTTTTTCAAAATTTCAAAAAACATGGGCTATAACCCACCGTTTTTTTCATTTTTCATTTTTTTCAAATCCTCAAAAATGATGAAAAACGGCGTGCCATAGTATGCCGTACGATATGGGCTATAGCCCACGGTCCAAAATGATGAGAAACGAGGCTAACTTTTTTTTTCAAAATTTCAAAAAACATGGGCTATAACCCACCGTTTTTTTCATTTTTCATTTTTTTCAAATCCTCAAAAATGATGAAAAACGGCGTGCCATAGTATGCCGTACGATATGGGCTATAGCCCACGGTCCAAAATGATGAGAAACGAGGCTAACTTTTTTTTTCAAAATTTCAAAAAACATGGGCTATAACCCACCGTTTTTTTCATTTTTCATTTTTTTCAAATCCTCAAAAATGATGAAAAACGGCGTGCCATAGTATGCCGTACGATATGGGCTATAGCCCACGGTCCAAAATGATGAGAAACGAGGCTAACTTTTTTTTTCAAAATTTCAAAAAACATGGGCTATAACCCACCGTTTTTTTCATTTTTCATTTTTTTCAAATCCTCAAAAATGATGAAAAACGGCTTGCCATAGTATGCCGTACGATACGGGCTATAGCCCACGGTCCAAAATGATGAGAAACGAGGCTAACTTTTTTTTTCAAAATTTCAAAAAACATGGGCTATAACCCACCGTTTTTTTCATTTTTCATTTTTTTCAAATCCTCAAAAATGATGAAAAACGGCGTGCCATAGTATGCCGTACGATATGGGCTATAGCCCACGGTCCAAAATGATGAGAAACGAGGCTAACTTTTTTTTTCAAAATTTCAAAAAAACATGGGCTATAACCCACCGTTTTTTTCATTTTTCATTTTTTTCAAATCCTCAAAAATGATGAAAAACGGCGTGCCATAGTATGCCGTACGATATGGGCTATAGCCCACGGTCCAAAATGATGAGAAACGAGGCTAACCTTTTTTTTCAAAATTTCAAAAAACATGGGCTATAACCCACCGTTTTTTTCATTTTTCATTTTTTTCAAATCCTCAAAAATGATGAAAAACGGCGTGCCATAGTATGCCGTACGATATGGGCTATAGCCCACGGTCCAAAATGATGAGAAACGAGGCTAACTTTTTTTTCCAAAATTTCAAAAAACATGGGCTATAACCCACCGTTTTTTTCATTTTTCATTTTTTTCAAATCCTCAAAAATGATGAAAAACGGCGTGCCATAGTATGCCGTACGATACGAGCTATAGCCCACGGTCCAAAATGATGAGAAACGAGGCTAACTTTTTTTTTCAAAATTTCAAAAAACATGGGCTATAACCCACCGTTTTTTTCATTTTTCATTTTTTTCAAATCCTCAAAAATGATGAAAAACGGCGTGCCATAGTATGCCGTACGATACGGGCTATAGCCCACGGTCCAAAATGATGAGAAACGAGGCTAACTTTTTTTTTCAAAATTTCAAAAAACATGGGCTATAACCCACCGTTTTTTTCATTTTTCATTTTTTTCAAATCCTCAACAATGATGAAAAACGGCGTGCCATAGTATGCCGTACGCTATGGGCTATAGCCCACGGTCCAAAATGATGAAAAACAAGGCTAACTTTTTTTTTCAAAATTTCAAAAAACATGGGCTATAACCCACCATTTTTTTCATTTTTCATTTTTTTCAAATCCTCAAAAATGATGAAAAACGGCGTGCCATAGTATGCCGTACGATATGGGCTATAGCCCACGGTCCAAAATGATGAGAAACGAGGCTAACTTTTTTTTTCAAAATTTCAAAAAACATGGGCTATAACCCACCGTTTTTTTCATTTTTCATTTTTTTCAAATCCTCAAAAATTATGAAAAACGGCGTGCCATAGTATGCCGTACGATATGGGCTATAGCCCACGGTCCAAAATGATGAGAAACGAGGCTAACTTTTTTTTTCAAAATTTCAAAAAACATGGGCTATAACCCACCGTTTTTTTCATTTTTCATTTTTTTCAAATCCTCAAAAATGATGAAAAACGGCGTGCCATAGTAAGCCGTACGATATGGGCTATAGCCCACGGTCCAAAATGATGAGAAACGAGGCTAACCTTTTTTTCAAAATTTCAAAAAACATGGGCTATAACCCACCGTTTTTTTAATTTTTAATTTTTTTCAAATCCTCAAAAATGATGAAAAACGGCGTGCCATAGTATGCCGTACGATATGGGCTATAGCCCACGGTCCAAAATGATGAGAAACGAGGCTAACTTTTTTTTTCAAAATTTCAAAAAACATGGGCTATAACCCACCGTTTTTTTCATTTTTCATTTTTTTCAAATCCTCAAAAATGATGAAAAACGGCGTGCCATAGTAAGCCGTACGATATGGGCTATAGCCCACGGTCCAAAATGATGAGAAACGAGGCTAACTTTTTTTTTCAAAATTTCAAAAAACATGGGCTATAACCCACCGTTTTTTTCATTTTTCATTTTTTTCAAATCCTCAAAAATGATGAAAAACGGCTTGCCATAGTATGCCGTACGATACGGGCTATAGCCCACGGTCCAAAATGATGAGAAACGAGGCTAACTTTTTTTTTCAAAATTTCAAAAAACATGGGCTATAACCCACCGTTTTTTTCATTTTTCATTTTTTTCAAATCCTCAAAAATGATGAAAAACAGCGTGCCATAGTATGCCGTACGATATGGGCTATAGCCCACGGTCCAAAATGATGAGAAACGAGGCTAACTTTTTTTTTCAAAATTTCAAAAAACATGGGCTATAACCCACCGTTTTTTTTCATTTTTCATTTTTTTCAAATCCTCAAAAATGATGAAAAACGGCGTGCCATAGTATGCCGTACGATACGGGCTATAGCCCACGGTCCAAAATGATGAGAAACGAGGCTAACTTTTTTTTTCAAAATTTCAAAAAACATGGGCTATAACCCACCGTTTTTTTCATTTTTCATTTTTTTCAAATCCTCAAAAATGATGAAAAACGGCGTGCCATAGTATGCCGTACGATATGGGCTATAGCCCACGGTCCAAAATGATGAGAAACGAGGCTAACCTTTTTTTTCAAAATTTCAAAAAACATGGGCTATAACCCACCGTTTTTTTCATTTTTCATTTTTTTCAAATCCTCAAAAATGATGAAAAACGGCGTGCCATAGTATGCCGTACGATATGGGCTATAGCCCACGGTCCAAAATGATGAGAAACGAGGCTAACTTTTTTTTTCAAAATTTCAAAAAACATGGGCTATAACCCACCGTTTTTTTCATTTTTCATTTTTTTCAAATCCTCAAAAATGATGAAAAACGGCGTGCCATAGTATGCCGTACGATATGGGCTATAGTCCACGGTCCAAAATGATGAGAAACGAGGCTAACTTTTTTTTTCAAAATTTCAAAAAACATGGGCTATAACCCACCGTTTTTTTCATTTTTCATTTTTTTCAAATCCTCAAAAATGATGAAAAACGGCGTGCCATAGTATGCCGTACGATATGGGCTATAGCCCACGGTCCAAAATGATGAGAAACGAGGCTAACTTTTTTTTTCAAAATTTCAAAAAACATGGGCTATAACCCACCGTTTTTTTCATTTTTCATTTTTTTCAAATCCTCAAAAATGATGAAAAACGGCTTGCCATAGTATGCCGTACGATACGGGCTATAGCCCACGGTCCAAAATGATGAGAAACGAGGCTAACTTTTTTTTTCAAAATTTCAAAAAACATGGGCTATAACCCACCGTTTTTTTTCATTTTTCATTTTTTTCAAATCCTCAAAAATGATGAAAAACGGCGTGCCATAGTATGCCGTACGATATGGGCTATAGCCCACGGTCCAAAATGATGAGAAACGAGGCTAACTTTTTTTTTCAAAATTTCAAAAAAACATGGGCTATAACCCACCGTTTTTTTCATTTTTCATTTTTTTCAAATCCTCAAAAATGATGAAAAACGGCGTGCCATAGTATGCCGTACGATATGGGCTATAGCCCACGGTCCAAAATGATGAGAAACGAGGCTAACTTTTTTTTTCAAAATTTCAAAAAACATGGGCTATAACCCACCGTTTTTTTCATTTTTCATTTTTTTCAAATCCTCAAAAATGATGAAAAACGGCGTGCCATAGTATGCCGTACGATACGAGCTATAGCCCACGGTCCAAAATGATGAGAAACGAGGCTAACTTTTTTTTTCAAAATTTCAAAAAACATGGGCTATAACCCACCGTTTTTTTCATTTTTCATTTTTTTCAAATCCTCAAAAATGATGAAAAACGGCGTGCCATAGTATGCCGTACGATACGGGCTATAGCCCACGGTCCAAAATGATGAGAAACGAGGCTAACTTTTTTTTTCAAAATTTCAAAAAACATGGGCTATAACCCACCGTTTTTTTCATTTTTCATTTTTTTCAAATCCTCAAAAATGATGAAAAACGGCGTGCCATAGTATGCCGTACGATATGGGCTATAGCCCACGGTCCAAAATGATGAGAAACGAGGCTAACTTTTTTTTTCAAAATTTCAAAAAACATGGGCTATAACCCACCGTTTTTTTCATTTTTCATTTTTTTCAAATCCTCAAAAATGATGAAAAACGGCGTGCCATAGTATGCCGTACGATATGGGCTATAGCCCACGGTCCAAAATGATGAGAAACGAGGCTAACTTTTTTTTTCAAAATTTCAAAAAACATGGGCTATAACCCACCGTTTTTTTCATTTTTCATTTTTTTCAAATCCTCAAAAATGATGAAAAACGGCTTGCCATAGTATGCCGTACGATACGGGCTATAGGCCACGGTCCAAAATGATGAGAAACGAGGCTAACTTTTTTTTTCAAAATTTCAAAAAACATGGGCTATAACCCACCGTTTTTTTCATTTTTCATTTTTTTCAAATCCTCAAAAATGATGAAAAACGGCGTGCCATAGTATGCCGTACGATATGGGCTATAGCCCACGGTCCAAAATGATGAGAAACGAGGCTAACTTTTTTTTTCAAAATTTCAAAAAAACATGGGCTATAACCCACCGTTTTTTTCATTTTTCATTTTTTTCAAATCCTCAAAAATGATGAAAAACGGCGTGCCATAGTATGCCGTACGATATGGGCTATAGCCCACGGTCCAAAATGATGAGAAACGAGGCTAACCTTTTTTTTCAAAATTTCAAAAAACATGGGCTATAACCCACCGTTTTTTTCATTTTTCATTTTTTTCAAATCCTCAAAAATGATGAAAAACGGCGTGCCATAGTATGCCGTACGATACGAGCTATAGCCCACGGTCCAAAATGATGAGAAACGAGGCTAACTTTTTTTTTCAAAATTTCAAAAAACATGGGCTATAACCCACCGTTTTTTTCATTTTTCATTTTTTTCAAATCCTCAAAAATGATGAAAAACGGCGTGCCATAGTATGCCGTACGATACGGGCTATAGCCCACGGTCCAAAATGATGAGAAACGAGGCTAACTTTTTTTTTCAAAATTTCAAAAAACATGGGCTATAACCCACCGTTTTTTTCATTTTTCATTTTTTTCAAATCCTCAAAAATGATGAAAAACGGCGTGCCATAGTATGCCGTACGATATGGGCTATAGCCCACGGTCCAAAATGATGAGAAACGAGGCTAACTTTTTTTTTCAAAATTTCAAAAAACATGGGCTATAACCCACCGTTTTTTTCATTTTTCATTTTTTTCAAATCCTCAAAAATGATGAAAAACGGCTTGCCATAGTATGCCGTACGATACGGGCTATAGGCCACGGTCCAAAATGATGAGAAACGAGGCTAACCTTTTTTTTCAAAATTTCAAAAAACATGGGCTATAACCCACCGTTTTTTTCATTTTTCATTTTTTTCAAATCCTCAAAAATGATGAAAAACGGCGTGCCATAGTATGCCGTACGATACGAGCTATAGCCCACGGTCCAAAATGATGAGAAACGAGGCTAACTTTTTTTTTCAAAATTTCAAAAAACATGGGCTATAACCCACCGTTTTTTTCATTTTTCATTTTTTTCAAATCCTCAAAAATGATGAAAAACGGCGTGCCATAGTATGCCGTACGATACGGGCTATAGCCCACGGTCCAAAATGATGAGAAACGAGGCTAACTTTTTTTTTCAAAATTTCAAAAAACATGGGCTATAACCCACCGTTTTTTTCATTTTTCATTTTTTTCAAATCCTCAAAAATGATGAAAAACGGCGTGCCATAGTATGCCGTACGATATGGGCTATAGCCCACGGTCCAAAATGATGAGAAACGAGGCTAACTTTTTTTTTCAAAATTTCAAAAAACATGGGCTATAACCCACCGTTTTTTTCATTTTTCATTTTTTTCAAATCCTCAAAAATGATGAAAAACGGCGTGCCATAGTATTCCGTACGATATGGGCTATAGCCCACGGTCCAAAATGATGAGAAACGAGGCTAACTTTTTTTTTCAAAATTTCAAAAAACATGGGCTATAACCCACCGTTTTTTTCATTTTTCATTTTTTTCAAATCCTCAAAAATGATGAAAAACAGCGTGCCATAGTATGCCGTACGATATGGGCTATAGCCCACGGTCCAAAATGATGAGAAACGAGGCTAACTTTTTTTTTCAAAATTTCAAAAAACATGGGCTATAACCCACCGTTTTTTTCATTTTTCATTTTTTTCAAATCCTCAAAAATGATGAAAAACGGCGTGCCATAGTATGCCGTACGATACGGGCTATAGCCCACGGTCCAAAATGATGAGAAACGAGGCTAACTTTTTTTTTCAAAATTTCAAAAAACATGGGCTATAACCCACCGTTTTTTTCATTTTTCATTTTTTTCAAATCCTCAAAAATGATGAAAAACGGCGTGCCATAGTATGCCGTACGATATGGGCTATAGCCCACGGTCCAAAATGATGAGAAACGAGGCTAACCTTTTTTTTTCAAAATTTCAAAAAACATGGGCTATAACCCACCGTTTTTTTCATTTTTCATTTTTTTCAAATCCTCAAAAATGATGAAAAACGGCGTGCCATAGTATGCCGTACGATATGGGCTATAGCCCACGGTCCAAAATGATGAGAAACGAGGCTAACTTTTTTTTTCAAAATTTCAAAAAACATGGGCTATAACCCACCGTTTTTTTCATTTTTCATTTTTTTCAAATCCTCAAAAATGATGAAAAACGGCGTGCCATAGTATGCCGTACGATATGGGCTATAGCCCACGGTCCAAAATGATGAGAAACGAGGCTAACTTTTTTTTTCAAAATTTCAAAAAACATGGGCTATAACCCACCGTTTTTTTCATTTTTCATTTTTTTCAAATCCTCAAAAATGATGAAAAACGGCGTGCCATAGTATGCCGTACGATATGGGCTATAGCCCACGGTCCAAAATGATGAGAAACGAGGCTAACTTTTTTTTTCAAAATTTCAAAAAACATGGGCTATAACCCACCGTTTTTTTCATTTTTCATTTTTTTCAAATCCTCAAAAATGATGAAAAACGGCGTGCCATAGTATGCCGTACGATATGGGCTATAGCCCACGGTCCAAAATGATGAGAAACGAGGCTAACTTTTTTTTTCAAAATTTCAAAAAACATGGGCTATAACCCACCGTTTTTTTCATTTTTCATTTTTTTCAAATCCTCAAAAATGATGAAAAACGGCGTGCCATAGTATGCCGTACGATATGGGCTATAGCCCACGGTCCAAAATGATGAGAAACGAGGCTAACTTTTTTTTTCAAAATTTCAAAAAACATGGGCTATAACCCACCGTTTTTTTCATTTTTCATTTTTTTCAAATCCTCAAAAATGATGAAAAACGGCGTGCCATAGTATGCCGTACGATATGGGCTATAGCCCACGGTCCAAAATGATGAGAAACGAGGCTAACTTTTTTTTTCAAAATTTCAAAAAACATGGGCTATAACCCACCGTTTTTTTCATTTTTCATTTTTTTCAAATCCTCAAAAATGATGAAAAACGGCGTGCCATAAGTATGCCGTACGATATGGGCTATAGCCCACGGTCCAAAATGATGAGAAACGAGGCTAACTTTTTTTTTCAAAATTCAAAAAACATGGGCTATAACCCACCGTTTTTTTTCATTTTTCATTTTTTTCAAATCCTCAAAAATGATGAAAAACGGCATGCCATAGTATGCCGTACGATATGGGCTATAGCCCACGGTCCAAAATGATGAGAAACGAGGCTAACTTTTTTTTTCAAAATTTCAAAAAACATGGGCTATAACCCACCGTTTTTTTTCATTTTTCATTTTTTTCAAATCCTCAAAAATGATGAAAAACGGCGTGCCATAGTATGCCGTACGATACGGGCTATAGCCCACGGTCCAAAATGATGAGAAACGAGGCTAACTTTTTTTTTCAAAATTTCAAAAAACATGGGCTATAACCCACCGTTTTTTTCATTTTTCATTTTTTTCAAATCCTCAAAAATGATGAAAAACGGCGTGCCATAGTATGCCGTACGATACGGGCTATAGCCCACGGTCCAAAATGATGAGAAACGAGGCTAACTTTTTTTTTTAAATTTCAAAAAACATGGGCTATAACCCACCGTTTTTTTCATTTTTCATTTTTTTCAAATCCTCAAAAATGATGAAAAACGGCGTGCCATAGTATGCCGTACGATATGGGCTATAGCCCACGGTCCAAAATGATGAGAAACGAGGCTAACTTTTTTTTTCAAAATTTCAAAAAACATGGGCTATAACCCACCGTTTTTTTCATTTTTCATTTTTTTCAAATCCTCAAAAATGATGAAAAACGGCGTGCCATAGTATGCCGTACGATACGGGCTATAGCCCACGGTCCAAAATGATGAGAAACGAGGCTAACTTTTTTTTTCAAAATTTCAAAAAACATGGGCTATAACCCACCGTTTTTTTCATTTTTCATTTTTTTCAAATCCTCAAAAATGATGAAAAACAGCGTGCCATAGTATGCCGTACGATATGGGCTATAGCCCACGGTCCAAAATGATGAGAAACGAGGCTAACTTTTTTTTTCAAAATTTCAAAAAACATGGGCTATAACCCACCGTTTTTTTCATTTTTCATTTTTTTCAAATCCTCAAAAATGATGAAAAACGGCGTGCCATAGTATGCCGTACGATACGGGCTATAGCCCACGGTCCAAAATGATGAGAAACGAGGCTAACTTTTTTTTTCAAAATTTCAAAAAACATGGGCTATAACCCACCGTTTTTTTCATTTTTCATTTTTTTCAAATCCTCAAAAATGATGAAAAACGGCGTGCCATAGTATGCCGTACGATATGGGCTATAGCCCACGGTCCAAAATGATGAGAAACGAGGCTAACCTTTTTTTTCAAAATTTCAAAAAACATGAAAACATGGGCTATAACCCACCGTTTTTTTCATTTTTCATTTTTTTCAAATCCTCAAAAATGATGAAAAACGGCGTGCCATAGTATGCCGTACGATATGGGCTATAGCCCACGGTCCAAAATGATGAGAAACGAGGCTAACTTTTTTTTTCAAAATTTCAAAAAACATGGGCTATAACCCACCGTTTTTTTCATTTTTCATTTTTTTCAAATCCTCAAAAATGATGAAAAACGGCGTGCCATAGTATGCCGTACGATATGGGCTATAGCCCACGGTCCAAAATGATGAGAAACGAGGCTAACTTTTTTTTTCAAAATTTCAAAAAACATGGGCTATAACCCACCGTTTTTTTCATTTTTCATTTTTTCAAATCTTCAAAAATGATGAAAAACTGCGCGCTATAGTATGCCGTACGATATGGGCTATAGCCCACGGTCCAAAATGATGAGAAACGAGGCTAACTTTTTTTTTCAAATTTTCAAAAAACATGGGCTATAACCCACCGTTTTTTTCATTTTTCATTTTTTTCAAATCCTCAAAAATGATGAAAAACGGCGTGCCATAGTATGCCGTACGATATGGGCTATAGCCCACGGTCCAAAATGATGAGAAACGAGGCTAACTTTTTTTTTCAAAATTTCAAAAAACATGGGCTATAACCCACCGTTTTTTTTCATTTTTCATTTTTTTCAAATCCTCAAAAATGATGAAAAACGGCGTGCCATAGTATGCCGTACGATATGGGCTATAGCCCACGGTCCAAAATGATGAGAAACGAGGCTAACTTTTTTTTTCAAAAATTCAAAAAACATGGGCTATAACCCACCGTTTTTTTCATTTTTCATTTTTTTCAAATCCTCAAAAATGATGAAAAACAGCGTGCCATAGTATGCCGTACGATATGGGCTATAGCCCACGGTCCAAAATGATGAGAAACGAGGCTAACTTTTTTTTTCAAAATTTCAAAAAACATGGGCTATAACCCACCGTTTTTTTCATTTTTCATTTTTTTCAAATCCTCAAAAATGATGAAAAACGGCGTGCCATAGTATGCCGTACGATATGGGCTATAGCCCACGGTCCAAAATGATGAGAAACGAGGCTAACTTTTTTTTTCAAAATTTCAAAAAACATGGGCTATAACCCACCGTTTTTTTCATTTTTCATTTTTTTCAAATCCTCAAAAATGATGAAAAACGGCGTGCCATAGTATGCCGTACGATATGGGCTATAGCCCACGGTCCAAAATGATGAGAAACGAGGCTAACTTTTTTTTTCAAAATTTCAAAAAACATGGGCTATAACCCACCGTTTTTTTCATTTTTCATTTTTTTCAAATCCTCAAAAATGATGAAAAACGGCGTGCCATAGTATGCCGTACGATATGGGCTATAGCCCACGGTCCAAAATGATGAGAAACGAGGCTAACTTTTTTTTTCAAATTTTCAAAAAACATGGGCTATAACCCACCGTTTTTTTCATTTTTCATTTTTTTCAAATCCTCAAAAATGATGAAAAACGGCGTGCCATAGTATGCCGTACGATATGGGCTATAGCCCACGGTCCAAAATGATGAGAAACGAGGCTAACTTTTTTTTTCAAAATTTCAAAAAACATGGGCTATAACCCACCGTTTTTTTTCATTTTTCATTTTTTTCAAATCCTCAAAAATGATGAAAAACGGCGTGCCATAGTATGCCGTACGATATGGGCTATAGCCCACGGTCCAAAATGATGAGAAACGAGGCTAACTTTTTTTTTCAAAATTTCAAAAAACATGGGCTATAACCCACCGTTTTTTTCATTTTTCATTTTTTTCAAATCCTCAAAAATGATGAAAAACGGCGTGCCATAGTATGCCGTACGATATGGGCTATAGCCCACGGTCCAAAATGATGAGAAACGAGGCTAACTTTTTTTTTCAAATTTTCAAAAAACATGGGCTATAACCCACCGTTTTTTTCATTTTTCATTTTTTTCAAATCCTCAAAAATGATGAAAAACGACGTGCCATAGTATGCCGTACGATATGGGCTATAGCCCACGGTCCAAAATGATGAGAAACGAGGCTAACTTTTTTTTTCAAAATTTCAAAAAACATGGGCTATAACCCACCGTTTTTTTCATTTTTCATTTTTTTCAAATCCTCAAAAATGATGAAAAACGGCGTGCCATAGTATGCCGTACGATATGGGCTATAGCCCACGGTCCAAAATGATGAGAAACGAGGCTAACTTTTTTTTTCAAAATTTCAAAAAACATGGGCTATAACCCACCGTTTTTTTCATTTTTCATTTTTTTCAAATCCTCAAAAATGATGAAAAACGGCGTGCCATAGTATGCCGTACGATATGGGCTATAGCCCACGGTCCAAAATGATGAGAAACGAGGCTAACTTTTTTTTTCAAAATTTCAAAAAACATGGGCTATAACCCACCGTTTTTTTTATTTTTCATTTTTTTCAAATCCTCAAAAATGATGAAAAACGGCGTGCCATAGTATGCCGTACGATATGGGCTATAGCCCACGGTCCAAAAAGATGAGAAACGAGGCTAACTTTTTTTTTCAAAATTTCAAAAAACATGGGCTATAACCCATCGTTTTTGTCATTTCGCCATTTTTTTCAAATCTTCAAAAATGATGAAAAACTGCGCGCTATAGTATGCCGTACGATATGGGCTATAGCCCACGGTCCAAAATGATGAGAAACAAGGCTAACTTTTTTTTTCAAAATTTCAAAAAACATGGGCTATAACCCATCGTTTTTGTCATTTCGTCATTTTTTTCAAATCTTCAAAAATGATGAAAAACTGCGCGCTATAGTATGCCGTACGATATGGGCTATAGCCCACGGTCCAAAATGATGAGAAACGAGGCTAACTTTTTTTTTCAAATTTTCAAAAAACATGGGCTATAACCCACCGTTTTTTTCATTTTTCATTTTTTTCAAATCCTCAAAAATGATGAAAAACGGCGTGCCATAGTATGCCGTACGATATGGGCTATAGCCCACGGTCCAAAATGATGAGAAACGAGGCTAACTTTTTTTTTCAAAATTTCAAAAAACATGGGCTATAACCCACCGTTTTTTTTCATTTTTCATTTTTTTCAAATCCTCAAAAATGATGAAAAACGGCGTGCCATAGTATGCCGTACGATATGGGCTATAGCCCACGGTCCAAAATGATGAGAAACGAGGCTAACTTTTTTTTTCAAAATTTCAAAAAACATGGGCTATAACCCACCGTTTTTTTCATTTTTCATTTTTTTCAAATCCTCAAAAATGATGAAAAACGGCGTGCCATAGTATGCCGTACGATATGGGCTATAGCCCACGGTCCAAAATGATGAGAAACGAGGCTAACTTTTTTTTTCAAAATTTCAAAAAACATGGGCTATAACCCACCGTTTTTTTCATTTTTCATTTTTTTCAAATCCTCAAAAATGATGAAAAACGGCGTGCCATAGTATGCCGTACGATATGGGCTATAGCCCACGGTCCAAAATGATGAGAAACGAGGCTAACTTTTTTTTTCAAATTTTCAAAAAACATGGGCTATAACCCACCGTTTTTTTCATTTTTCATTTTTTTCAAATCCTCAAAAATGATGAAAAACGGCGTGCCATAGTATGCCGTACGATATGGGCTATAGCCCACGGTCCAAAATGATGAGAAACGAGGCTAACTTTTTTTTTCAAAATTTCAAAAAACATGGGCTATAACCCACCGTTTTTTTCATTTTTCATTTTTTTCAAATCCTCAAAAATGATGAAAAACGGCGTGCCATAGTATGCCGTACGATATGGGCTATAGCCCACGGTCCAAAATGATGAGAAACAAGGCTAACTTTTTTTTTCAAAATTTCAAAAAACATGGGCTATAACCCATCGTTTTTGTCATTTCGTCATTTTTTTCAAATCTTCAAAAATGATGAAAAACTGCGCGCTATAGTATGCCGTACGATATGGGCTATAGCCCACGGTCCAAAATGATGAGAAACGAGGCTAACTTTTTTTTTCAAAATTTCAAAAAACATGGGCTATAACCCACCGTTTTTTTCATTTTTCATTTTTTTCAAATCCTCAAAAATGATGAAAAACGGCGTGCCATAGTATGCCGTACGATATGGGCTATAGCCCACGGTCCAAAATGATGAGAAACGAGGCTAACTTTTTTTTTCAAATTTTCAAAAAACATGGGCTATAACCCACCGTTTTTTTCATTTTTCATTTTTTTCAAATCCTCAAAAATGATGAAAAAACGGCGTGCCATAGTATGCCGTACGATATGGGCTATAGCCCACGGTCCAAAATGATGAGAAACGAGGCTAACTTTTTTTTTCAAAATTTCAAAAAACATGGGCTATAACCCACCGTTTTTTTCATTTTTCATTTTTTTCAAATCCTCAAAAATGATGAAAAACGGCGTGCCATAGTATGCCGTACGATATGGGCTATAGCCCACGGTCCAAAATGATGAGAAACGAGGCTAACTTTTTTTTTCAAAATTTCAAAAAACATGGGCTATAACCCACCGTTTTTTTCATTTTTCATTTTTTTCAAATCCTCAAAAATGATGAAAAACGGCGTGCCATAGTATGCCGTACGATATGGGCTATAGCCCACGGTCCAAAATGATGAGAAACGAGGCTAACTTTTTTTTTCAAAATTTCAAAAAACATGGGCTATAACCCACCGTTTTTTTCATTTTTCATTTTTTTCAAATCTTCAAAAATGATGAAAAACTGCGCGCTATAGTATGCCGTACGATATGGGCTATAGCCCACGGTCCAAAATGATGAGAAACGAGGCTAACTTTTTTTTTCAAATTTTCAAAAAACATGGGCTATAACCCACCGTTTTTTTCATTTTTCATTTTTTTCAAATCCTCAAAAATGATGAAAAACGGCGTGCCATAGTATGCCGTACGATATGGGCTATAGCCCACGGTCCAAAATGATGAGAAACGAGGCTAACTTTTTTTTTCAAAATTTCAAAAAACATGGGCTATAACCCACCGTTTTTTTTCATTTTTCATTTTTTTCAAATCCTCAAAAATGATGAAAAACGGCGTGCCATAGTATGCCGTACGATATGGGCTATAGCCCACGGTCCAAAATGATGAGAAACGAGGCTAACTTTTTTTTTCAAAATTTCAAAAAACATGGGCTATAACCCACCGTTTTTTTCATTTTTCATTTTTTTCAAATCCTCAAAAATGATGAAAAACGGCGTGCCATAGTATGCCGTACGATATGGGCTATAGCCCACGGTCCAAAATGATGAGAAACGAGGCTAACTTTTTTTTTCAAAATTTCAAAAAACATGGGCTATAACCCACCGTTTTTTTCATTTTTCATTTTTTTCAAATCCTCAAAAATGATGAAAAACGGCGTGCCATAGTATGCCGTACGATATGGGCTATAGCCCACGGTCCAAAATGATGAGAAACGAGGCTAACTTTTTTTTTCAAAATTTCAAAAAACATGGGCTATAACCCACCGTTTTTTTCATTTTTCATTTTTTTCAAATCCTCAAAAATGATGAAAAACGGCGTGCCATAGTATGCCGTACGATATGGGCTATAGCCCACGGTCCAAAATGATGAGAAACGAGGCTAACTTTTTTTTTCAAAATTTCAAAAAACATGGGCTATAACGCACCGTTTTTTTCATTTTTCATTTTTTTCAAATCTTCAAAAATGATGAAAAACTGCGCGCTATAGTATGCCGTACGATATGGGCTATAGCCCACGGTCCAAAATGATGAGAAACGAGGCTAACTTTTTTTTTCAAAATTTCAAAAAACATGGGCTATAACCCATCGTTTTTGTCATTTCGCCATTTTTTTCAAATCTTCAAAAATGATGAAAAACTGCGCGCTATAGTATGCCGTACGATATGGGCTATAGCCCACGGTCCAAAATGATGAGAAACGAGGCTAACTTTTTTTTTCAAAATTTCAAAAAACATGGGCTATAACCCACCGTTTTTTTCATTTTTCATTTTTTTCAAATCCTCAAAAATGATGAAAAACGGCGTGCCATAGTATGCCGTACGATATGGGCTATAGCCCACGGTCCAAAATGATGAGAAACGAGGCTAACTTCTTTTTTCAAAATTTCAAAAAACATGGGCTATAACCCACCGTTTTTTTCATTTTTCATTTTTTTCAAATCCTCAAAAATGATGAAAAACGGCGTGCCATAGTATGCCGTACGATATGGGCTATAGCCCACGGTCCAAAATGATGAGAAACGAGGCTAACTTTTTTTTTCAAAATTTCAAAAAACATGGGCTATAACCCACCGTTTTTTTCATTTTTCATTTTTTTCAAATCCTCAAAAATAATGAAAAACGGCGTGCCATAGTATGCCGTACGATATGGGCTATAGCCCACGGTCCAAAATGATGAGAAACGAGGCTAACTTTTTTTTTCAAAATTTCAAAAAACATGGGCTATAACCCACCGTTTTTTTCATTTTTCATTTTTTTCAAATCCTCAAAAATGATGAAAAACGGCGTGCCATAGTATGCCGTACGATATGGGCTATAGCCCACGGTCCAAAATGATGAGAAACGAGGCTAACTTTTTTTTCCAAAATTTCAAAAAACATGGGCTATAACCCACCGTTTTTTTCATTTTTCATTTTTTTCAAATCCTCAAAAATGATGAAAAATGGCGTGCCATAGTATGCCGTACGATATGGGCTATAGCCCACGGTCCAAAATGATGAGAAACGAGGCTAACTTTTTTTTTCAAAAATTCAAAAAACATGGGCTATAACCCACCGTTTTTTTTCATTTTTCATTTTTTTCAAATCCTCAAAAATGATGAAAAACGGCGTGCCATAGTATGCCGTACGATATGGGCTATAGCCCACGGTCCAAAATGATGAGAAACGAGGCTAACTTTTTTTTTCAAAATTTCAAAAAACATGGGCTATAACCCACCGTTTTTTTCATTTTTCATTTTTTTCAAATCCTCAAAAATGATGAAAAACGGCGTGCCATAGTATGCCGTACGATATGGGCTATAGCCCACGGTCCAAAATGATGAGAAACGAGGCTAACTTTTTTTTTCAAATTTTCAAAAAACATGGGCTATAACCCACCGTTTTTTTCATTTTTTATTTTTTTCAAATCCTCAAAAATGATGAAAAACGGCGTGCCATAGTATGCCGTACGATATGGGCTATAGCCCACGGTCCAAAATGATGAGAAACGAGGCTAACTTTTTTTTTCAAAATTTCAAAAAACATGGGCTATAACCCACCGTTTTTTTCATTTTTCATTTTTTTCAAATCCTCAAAAATGATGAAAAACGGCGTGCCATAGTATGCCGTACGATATGGGCTATAGCCCACGGTCCAAAATGATGAGAAACGAGGCTAACTTTTTTTTTCAAAATTTCAAAAAACATGGGCTATAACCCACCGTTTTTTTCATTTTTCATTTTTTTCAAATCCTCAAAAATGATGAAAAACGGCGTGCCATAGTATGCCGTACGATATGGGCTATAGCCCACGGTCCAAAATGATGAGAAACGAGGCTAACTTTTTTTTTCAAAATTTCAAAAAACATGGGCTATAACCCACCGTTTTTTTTCATTTTTCATTTTTTTCAAATCCTCAAAAATGATGAAAAACGGCGTGCCATAGTATGCCGTACGATATGGGCTATAGCCCACGGTCCAAAATGATGAGAAACGAGGCTAACTTTTTTTTTCAAAATTTCAAAAAACATGGGCTATAACCCACCGTTTTTTTCATTTTTCATTTTTTTCAAATCCTCAAAAATGATGAAAAACGGCGTGCCATAGTATGCCGTACGATATGGGCTATAGCCCACGGTCCAAAATGATGAGAAACGAGGCTAACTTTTTTTTTCAAATTTTCAAAAAACATGGGCTATAACCCACCGTTTTTTTCATTTTTATTTTTTTCAAATCCTCAAAAATGATGAAAAACGGCGTGCCATAGTATGCCGTACGATATGGGCTATAGCCCACGGTCCAAAATGATGAGAAACGAGGCTAACTTTTTTTTTCAAAATTTCAAAAAACATGGGCTATAACCCACCGTTTTTTTCATTTTTCATTTTTTTCAAATCCTCAAAAATGATGAAAAACGGCGTGCCATAGTATGCCGTACGATATGGGCTATAGCCCACGGTCCAAAATGATGAGAAACGAGGCTAACTTTTTTTTTCAAAATTTCAAAAAACATGGGCTATAACCCACCGTTTTTTTCATTTTTCATTTTTTTCAAATCCTCAAAAATGATGAAAAACGGCGTGCCATAGTATGCCGTACGATATGGGCTATAGCCCACGGTCCAAAATGATGAGAAACGAGGCTAACTTTTTTTTTCAAAATTTCAAAAAACATGGGCTATAACCCACCGTTTTTTTTCATTTTTCATTTTTTTCAAATCCTCAAAAATGATGAAAAACGGCGTGCCATAGTATGCCGTACGATATGGGCTATAGCCCACGGTCCAAAATGATGAGAAACGAGGCTAACCTTTTTTTTCAAAATTTCAAAAAACATGGGCTATAACCCACCGTTTTTTTCATTTTTCATTTTTTTCAAATCCTCAAAAATGATGAAAAACGGCGTGCCATAGTATGCCGTACGATATGGGCTATAGCCCACGGTCCAAAATGATGAGAAACGAGGCTAACTTTTTTTTTCAAAATTTCAAAAAACATGGGCTATAACCCACCGTTTTTTTCATTTTTCATTTTTTTCAAATCCTCAAAAATGATGAAAAACGGCGTGCCATAGTATGCCGTACGATATGGGCTATAGCCCACGGTCCAAAATGATGAGAAACGAGGCTAACTTTTTTTTTCAAAATTTCAAAAAACATGGGCTATAACCCACCGTTTTTTTCATTTTTCATTTTTTTCAAATCCTCAAAAATGATGAAAAACGGCGTGCCATAGTATGCCGTACGATATGGGCTATAGCCCACGGTCCAAAATGATGAGAAACGAGGCTAACTTTTTTTTTCAAAATTTCAAAAAACATGGGCTATAACCCACCGTTTTTTTCATTTTTCATTTTTTTCAAATCCTCAAAAATGATGAAAAACGGCGTGCCATAGTATGCCGTACGATATGGGCTATAGCCCACGGTCCAAAATGATGAGAAACGAGGCTAACTTTTTTTTTCAAAATTTCAAAAAACATGGGCTATAACCCACCGTTTTTTTCATTTTTCATTTTTTTCAAATCCTCAAAAATAATGAAAAACGGCGTGCCATAGTATGCCGTACGATATGGGCTATAGCCCACGGTCCAAAATGATGAGAAACGAGGCTAACTTTTTTTTTCAAAATTTCAAAAAACATGGGCTATAACCCACCGTTTTTTTCATTTTTCATTTTTTTCAAATCCTCAAAAATGATGAAAAACGGCCTGCCATAGTATGCCGTACGATATGGGCTATAGCCCACGGTCCAAAATGATGAGAAACGAGGCTAACTTTTTTTTTCAAAATTTAAAAAAACATGGGCTATAACCCACCGTTTTTTTCATTTTTCATTTTTTTCAAATCCTCAAAAATTATGAAAAACGGCGTGCCATAGTATGCCGTACGATATGGGCTATAGCCCACGGTCCAAAATGATGAGAAACGAGGCTAACTTTTTTTTTCAAAATTTCAAAAAACATGGGCTATAACCCACCGTTTTTTTTAATTTTTAATTTTTTTCAAATCCTCAAAAATGATGAAAAACGGCGTGCCATAGTATGCCGTACGATATGGGCTATAGCCCACGGTCCAAAATGATGAGAAACGAGGCTAACTTTTTTTTTCAAATTTTCAAAAAACATGGGCTATAACCCACCGTTTTTTTCATTTTTCATTTTTTTCAAATCCTCAAAAATGATGAAAACCGGCGTGCCATAGTATGCCGTACGATATGGGCTATAGCCCACGGTCCAAAATGATGAGAAACGAGGCTAACTTTTTTTTTCAAAATTTCAAAAAACATGGGCTATAACCCACCGTTTTTTTTCATTTTTCATTTTTTTCAAATCCTCAAAAATGATGAAAAACGGCGTGCCATAGTATGCCGTACGATATGGGCTATAGCCCACGGTCCAAAATGATGAGAAACGAGGCTAACTTTTTTTTTCAAAATTTAAAAAAACATGGGCTATAACCCACCGTTTTTTTCATTTTTCATTTTTTTCAAATCCTCAAAAATGATGAAAAACGGCGTGCCATAGTATGCCGTACGATATGGGCTATAGCCCACGGTCCAAAATGATGAGAAACGAGGCTAACTTTTTTTTTCAAAATTTAAAAAAACATGGGCTATAACCCACCGTTTTTTTCATTTTTCATTTTTTTTAAATCCTCAAAAATGATGAAAAATGGCGTGCCATAGTATGCCGTACGATATGGGCTATAGCCCACGGTCCAAAATGATGAGAAACGAGGCTAACTTTTTTTTTCAAAATTTCAAAAAACATGGGCTATAACCCACCGTTTTTTTCATTTTTCATTTTTTTCAAATCCTCAAAAATAATGAAAAACGGCGTGCCATAGTATGCCGTACGATATGGGCTATAGCCCACGGTCCAAAATGATGAGAAACGAGGCTAACTTTTCTTTTCAAAATTTCAAAAAACATGGGCTATAACCCACCGTTTTTTTCATTTTTCATTTTTTTTAAATCCTCAAAAATGATGAAAAATTGCGTGCCATAGTATGCCGTACGATATGGGCTATAGCCCACGGTCCAAAATGATGAGAAACGAGGCTAACTTTTTTTTTCAGAATTTCAAAAAACATGGGCTATAACCCACCGTTTTTTTCATTTTTCATTTTTTTCAAATCCTCAAAAATGATGAAAAACGGCGTGCCATAGTATGCCGTACGATATGGGCTATAGCCCACGGTCCAAAATGATGAGAAACGAGGCTAACTTTTTTTTTCAAATTTTCAAAAAACATGGGCTATAACCCACCGTTTTTTTCATTTTTCATTTTTTTCAAATCCTCAAAAATAATGAAAAACGGCGTGCCATAGTATGCCGTACGATATGGGCTATAGCCCACGGTCCAAAATGATGAGAAACGAGGCTAACTTTTTTTTCCAAAATTTCAAAAAACATGGGCTATAACCCACCGTTTTTTTTCATTTTTCATTTTTTTCAAATCCTCAAAAATGATGAAAAACGGCGTGCCATAGTATGCCGTACAATATGGGCTATAGCCCACGGTCCAAAATGATGAGAAACGAGGCTAACTTTTTTTTTCAAAATTTAAAAAAACATGGGCTATAACCCACCGTTTTTTTAATTTTTAATTTTTTTCAAATCCTCAAAAATGATGAAAAACGGCGTGCCATAGTATGCCGTACGATATGGGCTATAGCCCACGGTCCAAAATGATGAGAAACGAGGCTAACTTTTTTTTTCAAAATTTCAAAAAACATGGGCTATAACCCACCGTTTTTTTCATTTTTCTTTTTTTTCAAATCCTCAAAAATGATGAAAAACGGCGTGCCATAGTATGCCGTACGATATGGGCTATAGCCCACGGTCCAAAATGATGAGAAATGAGGCTAACTGTTTTTTTTCAAAATTTCAAAAAACATGGGCTATAACCAATCGTTTTTGTCATTTCGTCATTTTTTTCAAATCTTCAAAAATGATGAAAAACTGCACGCTATAGTATGCCGTACGATATGGGCTATAGCCCACGGTCCAAAATGATGAGAAACGAGGCTAACTTTTTTTTTCAAATTTTCAAAAAACATGGGCTATAACCCATCGTTTTTGTCAAATTGCGGAATTGCGGAAATTGAGGAAATTGAGGAAATGGTAATTGCGGAATTTGCGGAAATGGAAATTGTGGAAATTGCGTAAATTGCGGATTTATTTTTTCATTTTTTCATTTTTTTCAAATCCTCAAAAATGATGAAAACGGCGCGCTAGACGCACGGCATACTATAGCGCGCCGTTTTTCATCATTTTTGAAGAATTGAAAAAAATGACGAAATGACAAAAACGATGGGTTATAGCCCATGTTTTTTGAAATTTTGGAAAAAAAAGTTAGCCTCGTTTCTCATCATTTTGGACTGTGGGCTATAGCCCATATCGTACGGCATACTATAGCGCGCTATTTTTCATCATTTTTGAGGATTTGAAAAAAATGACGAAATGACAAAAACGATGGGTTATAGCCCATGTTTTTTGAAATTTTGAAAAAAAAAGTTAGCCTCGTTTCTCATCATTTTCCGCAATTTCCGCAATTTGACAAAAACGATGGGTTATAGCCCATGTTTTTTGATTACTTTTTTTAAATTGCGGAGTATTGCGGAGGAGTTGCAGAGTGTTGCGGAAAAATGACTTCAATGACTTCTGAGACCATGGACCAATGAACCATGTAAATACAACACATTGAGCAGAAATACAAAAGCACAAAAATAACATTTTCGAATTACCGGTATTTGCTTTGATTTTTTTAACTTTCTCTTGCCGACCTCCCACATTTCATTCGATCATTAACAAAAAACAGTGTTGGATCTGTAAGGATCCATTTGGTTACACGTGCGTGCGCGCGTGCGTGCGTGTGTGAAAATTTGAAAAAAATAAGTTATCCTCGTTTCTCATCATTTTGGACCATGGGCTATAGCCCATATCGTACGGCATACTATAGCGCGCTATTTTTCATCATTTTTGAGGATTTGAAAAAAATGACGAAATGACAAAAACGATGGGTTATAGCCCATGTTTTTTTCAATTTTGAAAAAAAAAGTTAGCCTCGTTTCTCATCATTTTGGACCGTGGGCTATAGCCCATATCGTACGGCATACTATGGCACGCCGTTTTTCATCATTTTTGAGGATTTGAAAAAAATGAAAAATGAAAAAAACGGTGGGTTATAGCCCATGTTTTTTGAAATTTTGAAAAAAAAAGTTAGCCTCGTTTCTCATCATTTTGGACCGTGGGCTATAGCCCATATCGTACGGCATACTATGGCACGCCGTTTTTCATCATTTTTGAGGATTTGAAAAAAATGAAAAATACGGTGGGTTATAGCCCATGTTTTTTGAAATTTTGAAAAAAAAAGTTAGCCTCGTTTCTCATCATTTTGGACCGTGGGCTATAGCCCATATCGTACGGCATACTATGGCACGCCGTTTTTCATCATTTTTGAGGATTTGAAAAAAATGAAAAATGAAAAAAACGGTGGGTTATAGCCCATGTTTTTTGAAATTTTGAAAAAAAAAGTTAGCCTCGTTTCTCATCATTTTGGACCGTGGGCTATAGCCCATATCGTACGGCATACTATGGCACGCCGTTTTTCATCATTTTTGAGGATTTGAAAAAAATGAAAAATGAAAAAAACGGTGAGTTATAGCCCATGTTTTTTGAAATTTTGAAAAAAAAAGTTAGCCTCGTTTCTCATCATTTTGGACCGTGGGCTATAGCCCATATCGTACGGCATACTATGGCACGCCGTTTTTCATTATTTTTGAGGATTTGAAAAAAATGAAAAATGAAAAAAAACGGTGGGTTATAGCCCATGTTTTTTGAAATTTTGAAAAAAAAAGTTAGCCTCGTTTCTCATCATTTTGGACCGTGGGCTATAGCCCATATCGTACGGCATACTATGGCACGCCGTTTTTCATCATTTTTGAGGATTTGAAAAAAATGAAAAATGAAAAAAACGGTGGGTTATAGCCCATGTTTTTTGAAATTTTGAAAAAAAAAGTTAGCCTCGTTTCTCATCATTTTGGACCGTGGGCTATAGCCCATATCGTACGGCATACTATGGCACGCCGTTTTTCATCATTTTTGAGGATTTGAAAAAAATGAAAAATGAAAAAAACGGTGGGTTATAGCCCATGTTTTTTGAAATTTTGAAAAAAAAAGTTAGCCTCGTTTCTCATCATTTTGGACCGTGGGCTATAGCCCATATCGTACGGCATACTATGGCACGCCGTTTTTCATCATTTTTGAGGATTTGAAAAAAATGAAAAATGAAAAAAACGGTGGGTTATAGCCCATGTTTTTTGAAATTTTGAAAAAAAAAGTTAGCCTCGTTTCTCATCATTTTGGACCGTGGGCTATAGCCCATATCGTACGGCATACTATGGCACGCCGTTTTTCATCATTTTTGAGGATTTGAAAAAAATGAAAAATGAAAAAAAAACGGTGGGTTATAGCCCATGTTTTTTGAAATTTTGAAAAAAAAAGTTAGCCTCGTTTCTCATCATTTTGGACCGTGGGCTATAGCCCATATCGTACGGCATACTATGGCACGCCGTTTTTCATCATTTTTGAGGATTTGAAAAAAATGAAAAATGAAAAAAACGGTGGGTTCATGTTTTTTGAAATTTTGAAAAAAAAAGTTAGCCTCGTTTCTCATCATTTTGGACCGTGGGCTATAGCCCATATCGTACGGCATACTATGGCACGCCGTTTTTCATCATTTTTGAGGATTTGAAAAAAATGAAAAATGAAAAAAAAACGGTGGGTTATAGCCCATGTTTTTTGAAATTTTGAAAAAAAAAGTTAGCCTCGTTTCTCATCATTTTGGACCGTGGGCTATAGCCCATATCGTACGGCATACTATGGCACGCCGTTTTTCATCATTTTTGAGGATTTGAAAAAAATGAAAAATGAAAAAAACGGTGGGTTATAGCCCATGTTTTTCAAAATTTTGAAAAAAAAAGTTAGCCTCGTTTCTCATCATTTTGGACCGTGGGCTATAGCCCATATCGTACGGCATACTATGGCACGCCGTTTTTCATCATTTTTGAGGATTTGAAAAAAATGAAAAATGAAAAAAACGGTGGGTTATAGCCCATGTTTTTTGAAATTTTGAAAAAAAAAGTTAGCCTCGTTTCTCATCATTTTGGACCGTGGGCTATAGCCCATATCGTACGGCATACTATGGCACGCCGTTTTTCATCATTTTTGAGGATTTGAAAAAAATGAAAAATGAAAAAAACGGTGGGTTATAGCCCATGTTTTTTGAAATTTTGAAAAAAAAAGTTAGCCTCGTTTCTCATCATTTTGGACTGTGGGCTATAGCCCATATCGTACGGCATACTATGGCACGCCGTTTTTCATCATTTTTGAGGATTTGAAAAAAATGAAAAATGAAAAAAACGGTGGGTTATAGCCCATGTTTTTTGAAATTTTGAAAAAAAAAGTTAGCCTCGTTTCTCATCATTTTGGACCGTGGGCTATAGCCCATATCGTACGGCATACTATGGCACGCCGTTTTTCATCATTTTTGAGGATTTGAAAAAAATGAAAAATGAAAAAAACGGTGGGTTATAGCCCATGTTTTTTGAAATTTTGAAAAAAAAAGTTAGCCTCGTTTCTCATCATTTTGGACCGTGGGCTATAGCCCATATCGTACGGCATACTATGGCACGCCGTTTTTCATCATTTTTGAGGATTTGAAAAAAATGAAAAATGAGAAAAACGGTGGGTTATAGCCCATGTTTTTTGAAATTTTGAAAAAAAAAGTTAGCCTCGTTTCTCATCATTTTGGACCGTGGGCTATAGCCCATATCGTACGGCATACTATGGCACGCCGTTTTTCATTATTTTTGAGGATTAAAAAAAAATGAAAAATGAAAAAAACGGTGGGTTATAGCCCATGTTTTTTGAAATTTTGAAAAAAAAAGTTAGCCTCGTTTCTCATCATTTTGGACCGTGGGCTATAGCCCATATCGTACGGCATACTATGGCACGCCGTTTTTCATCATTTTTGAGGATTTGAAAAAAATGAAAAATGAAAAAAAAACGGTGGGTTATAGCCCATGTTTTTTGAAATTTTGAAAAAAAAAGTTAGCCTCGTTTCTCATCATTTTGGACCGTGGGCTATAGCCCATATCGTACGGCATACTATGGCACGCCGTTTTTCATCATTTTTGAGGATTTGAAAAAAACGGTGGGTTATAGCCCATGTTTTTCAAAATTTTGAAAAAAAAAGTTAGCCTCGTTTCTCATCATTTTGGACCGTGGGCTATAGCCCATATCGTACGGCATACTATGGCACGCCGTTTTTCATCATTTTTGAGGATTTGAAAAAAATGAAAAATGAAAAAAACGGTGGGTTATAGCCCATGTTTTTTGAAATTTTGAAAAAAAAAGTTAGCCTCGTTTCTCATCATTTTGGACCGTGGGCTATAGCCCATATCGTACGGCATACTATGGCACGCCGTTTTTCATCATTTTTGAGGATTTGAAAAAAATGAAAAATGAAAAAAACGGTGGGTTATAGCCCATGTTTTTTGAAATTTTGAAAAAAAAAGTTAGCCTCGTTTCTCATCATTTTGGACTGTGGGCTATAGCCCATATCGTACGGCATACTATGGCACGCCGTTTTTCATCATTTTTGAGGATTTGAAAAAAATGAAAAATGAAAAAAACGGTGGGTTATAGCCCATGTTTTTTGAAATTTTGAAAAAAAAAGTTAGCCTCGTTTCTCATCATTTTGGACCGTGGGCTATAGCCCATATCGTACGGCATACTATGGCACGCCGTTTTTCATCATTTTTGAGGATTTGAAAAAAATGAAAAATGAAAAAAACGGTGGGTTATAGCCCATGTTTTTTGAAATTTTGAAAAAAAAAGTTAGCCTCGTTTCTCATCATTTTGGACCGTGGGCTATAGCCCATATCGTACGGCATACTATGGCACGCCGTTTTTCATCATTTTTGAGGATTTGAAAAAAATGAAAAATGAGAAAAACGGTGGGTTATAGCCCATGTTTTTTGAAATTTTGAAAAAAAAAGTTAGCCTCGTTTCTCATCATTTTGGACCGTGGGCTATAGCCCATATCGTACGGCATACTATGGCACGCCGTTTTTCATTATTTTTGAGGATTAAAAAAAAATGAAAAATGAAAAAAACGGTGGGTTATAGCCCATGTTTTTTGAAATTTTGAAAAAAAAAGTTAGCCTCGTTTCTCATCATTTTGGACCGTGGGCTATAGCCCATATCGTACGGCATACTATGGCACGCCGTTTTTCATCATTTTTGAGGATTTGAAAAAAATGAAAAATGAAAAAAAACGGTGGGTTATAGCCCATGTTTTTTGAAATTTTGAAAAAAAAAGTTAGCCTCGTTTCTCATCATTTTGGACCGTGGGCTATAGCCCATATCGTACGGCATACTATGGCACGCCGTTTTTCATCATTTTTGAGGATTTGAAAAAAATGAAAAATGAAAAAAACGGTGGGTTATAGCCCATGTTTTTTGAAATTTTGAAAAAAAAAGTTAGCCTCGTTTCTCATCATTTCGGACCGTGGGCTATAGCCCATATCGTACGGCATACTATGGCACGCCGTTTTTCATCATTTTTGAGGATTTGAAAAAAATGAAAAATGAAAAAAACGGTGGGTTATAGCCCATGTTTTTTGAAATTTTGAAAAAAAAAGTTAGCCTCGTTTCTCATCATTTTGGACCGTGGGCTATAGCCCATATCGTACGGCATACTATGGCACGCCGTTTTTCATCATTTTTGAGGATTTGAAAAAAATGAAAAATGAAAAAAACGGTGGGTTATAGCCCATGTTTTTTGAAATTTTGAAAAAAAAAGTTAGCCTCGTTTCTCATCATTTTGGACCGTGGGCTATAGCCCATATCGTACGGCATACTATGGCACGCCGTTTTTCATCATTTTTGAGGATTTGAAAAAAATGAAAAATGAAAAAAACGGTGGGTTATAGCCCATGTTTTTTGAAATTTTGGAAAAAAAAGTTAGCCTCGTTTCTCATCATTTTGGACCGTGGGCTATAGCCCATATCGTACGGCATACTATAGCGTGCAGTTTTTCATCATTTTTGAAGATTTGAAAAAAATGACGAAATGACAAAAACGATGGGTTATAGCCCATGTTTTTTGAATTTTTGAAAAAAAAAGTTAGCCTCGTTTCTCATCATTTTGGACCGTGGGCTATAGCCCATATCGTACGGCATACTATAGCGCGCAGTTTTTCATCATTTTTGAAGATTTGAAAAAAATGACGAAATGACAAAAACGATGGGTTATAACCCATGTTTTTTGAAATTTTGAAAAAAAAAGTTAGCCTCGTTTCTCATCATTTTGGACCGTGGGCTATAGCCCATATCGTACGGCATACTATAGCGCGCCGTTTTTCATCATTTTTGAGGATTTGAAAAAAATGAAAAAATGAAAAAATAAATCCGCAATTTCCACAATTTCCACAATTTCCATTTCCGCAAATTCCGCAATTACCATTTCCTCAACATATCGTTTTTTCCGCAATTTTCCGCAACACTCCGCAATTCCTCCGCAATACTCCGCAATTTAAAAAAAAAATCTAAAAAGTTTTTCACCCAGTGAAAAAAAAGAAGCTAACACCATGAATAGCCTCCTCTCACCTTCCTGTTCTTCCAAGTCCCCTGATACTGCTGTGGTCAGTGAACAGTTGATAGGAGTTCTCTGTTCTCTTTTTTGCGTTGACACCAGAAACATCAATGCATACAGTGAGTAGGCTATATGTCTATGAATCAGCACCATACTTTTGTTTACTTATGTTGTTCTAATATAACTCAGACCTGAGCCTATAACTTCCTTCAATACAGGTTGGCCCGTTGAATTTCTTGCAAAAATGACATGACATGACATGACAATGACATTCACAACAAACATTTTAGTCAGTCATATAAATGTTCAAACTGTTCCAAAACATGTTGAACATTTAGAATTATTAATATTATTCAATCAGTAGCTGAGAAAGGTTGCCTATACAGAACAATGATACTTTCATTGGTAAAGGGGGGTGCCATGTTGTCACTTTTCATTATAATAAGACAGTTCTCAATGCTCAGTTTGGGGGGGGGGGGGGGGGGGCACATAATTGGCTGGGGGTTCCCATTTGAGTTGTAATCCAGTCTGTTGTTGCATTATTTACAATAATTTCTTGGATAGTGAAGGGAGAGAGGGATAGAGAGGCAGAGAGACATTGGGATGACTCATGTAGTGGGCAATGTAGACTTTCTGCCTTGTGATGACAGTGATTACAAATTAATCTGAAAGAGGAAGCTCACTTAGCTTGCTAAACTTGTCACGTTTGCACATTGTGCATGTCTTCTTTTGCTTACTACTATGTGCTGTCTGTAAAAAATAAAAATACAAACAAACAATTTATGAAACAAAGTTTATTCTTTATTTTACATATCTGTACATAAACATTTCTTCCCTCAAATAAAGATTCAGAATACAATAAGATGAAAACGATATTAACACACGTATTCATTTAAAATGACTTGTGTCAGAAAATCAACATTCACAAAATGTTGAAGAGCAATTAGAGTGAACGTATTACCAAAAGCTACGACTCCACTACAAGGCAGGCATGTTTCCTTACACTCTTTTAGCACCTTCAAATAAACATTTCTCAGTTGAAAACTACCATTTGTGCAGAATAAAAACAGTTTGACTTTGAAATACTTTAAAATTACTGTACCTTCCAACTTAAAATGGTCTGAAGAAGTTAGTTTTTTTTAATAGATTTTATACAATGTTGTTTCGTTTTTTTTTTCTCTTTCTACTAAATTTCTCACTATTATTATTTTTTTCCCCCACAATTTTTGCATTTGACATTTATAATTTAGTGGCGAATGTAGAAAGTTAAAAAGAAACAATAGCGAAGCAAGGCCGATCACTGCACAGGAAGCTGGGGACAGTATCCATGACAACACACAATCAATTTCCTCTTCTCCCAGGAAGTAGGAAGTGCTCCACTGTCCTTAGCGCTGGGATAAACCACAGAAGCAAATGAAAGGGGGGGGGGGGGGGGGGGGGGTGGAGATAGGAAGGAGGAAAAACATGGGAAGGGGGGTATGGGTGGACAACTGGACATGGGCTGGAGGAGTTATAGGGTATGGGTGGACAACTGGAGATGGGCTGGAGGAGTTATAGGGTATGGGTGGACAACTGGACATGGGCTGGAGGAGTAATAGGGTATGGGTGGACAACTGGACATGGGCTTGAGGATTGGGGTAAGAGTTTGGTTCCGGGACAAGGGAACATGCTCCTTCCGATGTCCGAACTTATTTTATTTATTTATTTTTCGGAAAGGGAGGTGATAATAACTTTTTTCCGGATGCTCCTACACCCCCAGATGTCCTGATTGTCCGAACTAGTTCGAAAAGACCTGCCGAAATGTATGTTTTTTTCCCCCAGATGTCAGAAGGAGCATGTATTGACCTTAAGATTTGGGCAGGTAGGAAGGGAATAGGGGATTAGTTTGGTCTGTTTAGGTTAGAACGGGTGTTTAGTTTGGTGTGGGTAGGTTGGAACAGGGGCGTAGTTTCGAGTAGGTAGGTCAGTCTGGGGTAAAACTGGGTTGTACATCTTATTTGGAAGGGGTCTTCTCGGCCATGTGTTTCTGCTGGCTCTCAGCATGCCTGAGGAAGAGAAACAAGACAGCCCATAGTTAGACAACCTTACTCAAAGACAGAGACTGTTTCCTTTGACAGTGACAGGAGCTTGGTCGGCTGAATGAAAGAATAGCGAAGGCAGCGAGCATGAGCCTACTCTCTCAAGTAGGTTCTCTAAGCCCTCCTACCTAGTGAGGTCCTCTATGTCCACCAACATGGCGTCTTGCTCCATGTGAAGCTCATCCCGGATCAGCAACAGCTGCACCAGCTCCTCGTTCAGACCTGGAACAGAGACAGGATGGTGTCAGGCAGGAGAAAAGCCGTAGGAATAAACACTGAAGCGCACAGGAGGAAGTGGACTAAGAAAGGAGAGGAGCCAAACCGAGTTCCTGTTTCCTTCTACACAAAAAAGGAGGTAGTGCCCCAAGAGGCAAGACTAAAGGAAAAGATAATCATCTTTTTTTCTACCGAGTGGGTTCCCAGATTGCCATAGGGATCTCCATATATGGGCTGAATATTGATGACATTACGTGATGTCACGAGGCATGACCATATAAGGGGCGTGACCACCTGACGGGAAATGCATGATTCCATAGTTAACTGCGACCAATAATAATAATAACTAGAACTGCACTCTGTCGAGTGCATACTTGCTTGTAGGCCATGAATGGCCAACTAGTGCGCAAGTACTTTCGACCGCTATAAACTGTCAAATCTCAGTATCTCTGTGAAGGAACGTTTGAAATTTCTAATTATTAGGTGTAAAAAACATATCGTCACCATCGAAAACCAATTACACTCTGGCATTGGGTCCTTTAATCCACATATTTCTTACGTCATCATTGAGAGCTAGTAGTTATACATATACTATGTATATGTAATTTGTAAGTTGATTAGCGATATACTATGGTTACTTTGCGCCTACGCACCGTCCCAGCCAACCCGCCACTTTTGATGCGTATGCACCGTCCCAGCAAATTGTGCCTGATACGGCAGTGGTGCCAGATTACATACATGTATACACAGGAGCATTACCTTTAATCCTCCCAACACTAAAACATATCGTCATTACGTCACCATCGAAAACCAATTACACTTTGGCATTGGGTCCTTTAATCCACATATTTCTTACGTCATCATTGAGAGCTAGTTATACATATACACACCATGTAATCTAGTCCCAGCAAATCAGGCACAAGTTGCTGGGACGGTGCATACGCATCAAAAGTGGCGGGTTGGTTGGGACGGTGCATACGAGTCCCGGGCGAAACTATTACTTGCGCGCTCTGCTTGCGCAAGTAATAATAATAATAATAATAATGCCAGTAATGCCTGAAAATAGAAAAACAGTTCAATGAGATTGTAAATTGAACGTTTGTTGACAAGAGCTATTCTGTGTTCTTTGGCGTTGTGGGGATTTTGGAACCTGAAAGGTTCCATGTAAAGATATATGATTATTCATCTTTGTACCAGGGCCAATGATCAGCAGTAACATTATAAACTGTGGAGAAACTACCAGTACAGTTCTCTGAATTGACTTTCATTGCGGAAAGTACTGTATTGCATAAGATAGAGGTGAGTCTTTCTAAGGTCTGGTAGTGACCCTGTAGCCCATTCTTTCATATCAGGGTTTGTGTGACCATCCACTGTGCTCAAACTGCCCATATGGATTATTTCTTGTATGTGTGTGATTATTGTGATACTCACTTTCAATCTGAGAGTGCAGGTCATTGACTATGACTGTGAGTTGTCCCACAGTCATGTCTCTCAGGTCAGTGGGTTTCAGGCTCCTCTTCATTAGACACTCACTGATGTGTGGCATATGTGGAAGCTGCAGTGAAAGAGACACAGTAAGGCATGAGCACTTACAACAACACAGAATATTGAACCCCAAGTCACTTGAACCCATTAAGACATGATACTTTTCCAAAAAAGGTTTGAGAACCACTGTTGTAAATCCTAAGATACACAATACTGAATATTTGTATTGCTCGTTAATATTTTAATATTTGTTCTGTGAGAATGTTCAAGTCAAAGCCACAGAGAGTCAAATGCAAGTCAAGTCACAAATCACTGGTTACTATGACCACATTGGCCAGGGCCATATGATCCATATCAGGCAAGGACCCGGGGACCCTTACCATTGTTCAAAGCATCTGAACCACAATCAGAGCTTCATTGTTCAAGTTTTTTATATACCTATGACCTTCATTTTCTCCACACCAGGACTTATTGTCAGAAGATGGATGTGGATATACTCATTTTTCTGAACAAGAAATAGGCTATAGTAACCTTTTTTGTTGTTGTAATTTTTAGGCTACTTTACTTGCTGAGTTTTGTCTTAGCCAGAAGATTCAGGCAGTAGGCCTTTGTTTAAATTCCATAACAATATGATTCCAAACGGTATGTTTCTGAAATAATCCTCTTATGATGGACTTTTCTCATGTAATTTTCTCATGGTGAGTACGGTACTCACAACATATATCTTTGCATTATATCTGACACGTGTTTGTGGTTAATAGCTAAACATTAAGATTTTATTATGATGGATTGGCAACCTTTGGGTATTGATGTGTGTATGTGTGGTATTGACTGATTGATTGAGTGAATACTTTTGCAGAAAAAAGCACAGGAAAGTACAGTTAAATACATACTTAATTCAGATGCATACATGCATACATTTGTCTATACAACAAGTGGTGCTGTGCAGCCAAGATGCGTTTTAAAATAGATTATTCCCCATGCCAGTAATACATCGAGCAAATTATGCGATCACTCAATCTGTGAAATAATTTAAAATAATTGTCCCAAGCTGTGAAATTCATTGCATTCATTGCAATTCATGCATCCCTTTTATAGAGCCTATAATTTAGCTCTAATCTAGACATAAATATGTGGTATTAAGGTGTGTTTGGGGCACCGTGATATAATAATCAGGACTCAAGCTAGACTGCCCCAGTCCTAGATTCAAGGTTTCATTTGATGTACAACACCCTGTGACCACATAAAGTAAAAACTCTCCAGCAGGGGGCAGTATTTCCACTCCTTATGTCTGTATGCACAAACAGCAGTAGATAGCTTCTCACTTAACGGCAATTACCACATAATTACAATATGTACTGTCTTTTTCACATCAACATATTTAAGGTATAAAAACAATGACGCATTTGTATATTGCGCAAACACTGACTTGTTGAGTAAGAGCCGATTCGTCTTTACACATGATCAATCCTGCAAGCAGGGTGGGCTTAAACATCACTCAGCCTGCTCAGGACATGGAGATCTGAGATCTGTGAACCTGTGGCAGTGGTAGCTCTTGCAGAGAGGAACACTAATGTTTTAGCATCTTGATTCCCTTGCAGAAAACAAAATACTGCGCCGCTGGTACTCAATGTGTATATTTTATACGTTTTCCTCTTATCTCGCTCTATATTGAGTATGTATTGAAGAGCAATGTCAAATGACTAACAGATTTTCAAGTGAGAAAGGAATACAACCCCTTTCTCTGTAGTCTGTACATGCCTGTGTCACCTCATAATATGTTGACACAAGAGAAAACGTGTGCTCTCTCTCTCTGTCTCTCTCTCTCTCTCTCGCTCTGTGTACATATGTGTGGGTGGGTGCTCAGCTGAATCTACCCGCTATAGTTTCTCCCTCCTCCTCTTTCACATGTGTCACAGTTTCAGTGTGACTACAGAACAGAACAGAGACGAGGGGTGCTCTGCCACCACAGGGAAATCGGGTGGGCGATGTCGGTTAGAGGCTACCTTCTGCTGGAACTTCTGTGGTAGATTGATCATACTATTGCCATGTCACAGGTATGACACAAGCCAGCTGCCAACCGTCCAGTCATATTCTATAGGATATAACATGTTGCGAAAGAAGGGGAAGAACCTTCATCTGTGGTAAGACTTTGCAAGGTGGTAGTTTATGTGAAACCAGTTTCTTCCCCTGTATTTGAGCTCCCCTTTCTCTTTCTCCCTCTCTTTATTTAATTCATGCACATGCACATGCACGCACGCAGGCAGGCACACCCGCGCATGCATGCAGCACGCACGCACGCACGCATGCACATATCTTGATTTTGTTAATACAGTCTTACACACAATAGGTTTATGCCTAGGCTATTATCATTCAGAAATAACCCATTTTCATGCTAACAATAACATGTATCACAGTGTGCTATGTTTGGTGAGCAACACCATTGTGTGAGGAAGTATAAATGAGTGCTGAGTGCTGACCCACTCTTGATAAATGGCTCAAACAGACCACTGTACTGTAAAATGTAACTGAACAGAACATGTTAACTAATAATGCTACAATAAAAGGATGCTTGTGGAGGCAAGGAACAAATCAATCTCTGGTGTTGTTAAACTAATAAAGTTTCATCAACGGATTAACCCTGTCATCACTATTTTGAGCAAATCTTCTAAAATACGTTATGAGCTTGTAATGTAGATCGGCTACTATATTTCATAAAATAGGGTTGAAGTGGTTAATTCAATCTTAATCATTGTTGCTTGTGTGTTCTGTCTAATATATATCTGAATCTTGAAGTTTGAATTGAACAGAATAATTATTATAATTAAAACCCTTTAATGAACACTTGTGTTCTGTCCTGGTGTGACATTGATCTTCTTCGATTGCTTGGCATCGCCATGTCCCGAAACACATAAGTCAATGCTGCTTTCAAGCAGATTAATTATAGATGGACCTAGCCAAGACCCCCCCCCCCCCCCCCCAGGTGGAGATAGAGTTTGTGTATGCGTGTACAAGACTGTGTGTGAACGTGTGTTGTGTGTATGCTGTTGAATGGGTGGTGTGGCAGATAAAAATGGATGAAATAATGATGAACACCGACATCTCACGCAGAGGATGTGAGTAGGAAAGGAAAGGGGAAAGAGAAGTGGGCATATCACTCCCAGAATCTGCTTGCTCGTGAATTTTTCCATTCAATCAGTCGATGCCGTTACATCGTTCTGGGGAAATAAACATAACTTTTGAAAGTGACGCACGCACGCACGCACGCACGCACGCACGCACGCACGCACGCACGCACGCAGACAGCTCTAGTACTACGCCGAACTGGTCAATTACGTGGGGTCACATCCCACTGCATGTTTTTATTTCAAAGAAATTGTCCCACGATTTCTTTCACACTTTTTCACACATCTTTTCACCCTGTGCGAATTGCCTAAGCTGTAATCCTCATCTGTAAGCGCATTGCTTCATTCCCCCGTCGGGGGTACACACAAGGTTTTTACTCTTGACACTTTTTTGCTCTGTGTGATGTATTGGAAATGATGTAATTTCAACTGAAAAACAAGACAGCAACATTTGGTGAAAGGACTGTGTTGATATGAATCAGCCTTCATTAGGGTGTTTGCGTTGCATGGCGTTAATACTGTGGCATACTGACCAGGTCGGCCACAGGTGACTTCTTGCGATTCTGTTTCTCCACCTCCACCTGCATCTTGGCCATGGGTTTGGCCATGGCCAGAGCCAGCTTGGCCTCCATCTGTAGCTTTTTCTGTCGACTCAGGAAGTCCATGTCCTCCAGAGACTCCTCCTCCTCCTCCGTGGTGTCCCTGTCCGAGTAGGATGAACTCTGCTTCGACTGGATATAGATGGAGAGCGGAGGAGAAATTGGATGAAGGGGACATGATGGTAGCATCCTTAGGATTAGCGCCTTTGGTATTTAGGCACGTAGGCCTACAGTACAGTAAAATCCTCAGTGTTCGTTCATTTATTTGAAACTGAATTGTTTGCGCCTGATGCCATGACGACACATTGATATTACACAACACACTCAATATTTGGGCTTATTTGCATTGGGCACTCCGGTACTCCGGAACTCCTTATATGGTTATGGTTGAGTCATAGTGACAGAGAACGATGGTATCGTATCTCTCTCTCTCTCTCTCTTTCTCTCTCTCTCTCTCTCTGCCTCAGGTTGACAGGAGGGTTGACAGGAGGGTTAATGTGGCCAGTCATCCGTAGCATGGTTTTGAATTCACCGCTCATTTGCAGCTACTGCATTGGTTAATGGCCCAGAAAAAGAGAAATTCACACACTCACTAATTGACAGCTATGTCACTCTCTTATTGTTCACACCGTGTCCCAAAGATGAAATTATTGAAATTATTTTACGAGTTCTGCTTCTTCACCTATGATATTATCAGGCCCAGTTCCTATATGTGTGTGTGTGTGTGTGTGTGTGTGTGTGTGTGTGTGTGTGTGTGTGTGTGTGTGTGTGTGTGTGTGTGTGTGTGTGTGTGTGTGTGTGTGTGTGTGAGACAGTGGGTAAGGATGTACCATGGGAGACAGTGGTGTGTCCAGACTGGTCTCTGTCTTGCTGTCATCTGCATCACTGTCCTTGTCGCTGCCACTGTCATTGACAAAACAGATCTGTAGGTTCATCCCACTTTGCAGCCTAGGGACAGACAAAGGGAAAAGGGGAGAGATGTCATAATTAGCATGGGATCCCAGATAGAGTCAAATCAGGTTACTGACAGCGGTATAGTTATAGTAAAAGACTAGGATTAGGGCCATAAACGGCAGTGATATACCAATGGTGAATATAATTACTCATGTTAACACAAATTACAGTATATATAAGTCCTATGTAGTGTACAAATGCAACGGTACATTTGGGTGCATTTCTACACTCTCAGAGTTAGATGAACACTATAGTGCACACCAGCCAGTGTAGTGTTAGTTGTACTGTATCATGTATACATGTCAAACACGTAGGGTTAGGATTAGGGTTGTATGTATTGCATACATGTCAAACATATAGCAGGGCAAGAATTTCATCAGTTTGAAATTATGCTAATAAGGGGGTCGTGTGGCGGTCAGCCGCGGTACACGTGGAGGCGTGATCGTGTGGCAGTCAGCCCGCGGTACACTTGGAGGCGTGATCCCCCGTGGGAACTGTGAGGAAGGGAGAAGGTGAGGAGAGATGGGGGAGATGGAGCAGTGGAGATGCTGCTGGAGGTGGTGATGGGGATGGTGGCGGGATACGAAAAGCATAGAGGATGCTGGGTTGTCTGGGGCGGGTATAAGTAGGCTCAGGTAGATTGTCATGGAGGGCGGAGGATGGCGTGAAGGTATGGTCAAGGTGTGTTCCTCCGCCTCCTGAACATCTGTTGTTCCAACTCCATTAAAAGAGCCCAGTAACTCCAGGGCTGAGTGTATGAAATGTAGATTTTTATTCAGGATATTTTGTTAAAGCCGGACTATGTAACTTTATTTTTCTACCCGAGATTTGAACCCAGTTTCCTGCATTTTTGTGAGCCTGCCTGTTTGCTCAGGGGATAAATTGAATAATAAAATTAATTAAAATGTGTGTGTGTGTGTGTGTGTGTGTGTGTGTGTGTGTGTGTGTGTGTGTGTGTGTGTGTGTTATATGTTATGTACAGTATATGTGTGTATGCAACTATGCATACATGTTAAACATACAGAAATTGTATAGCATACAGTACGTATGTGCGTATTCATATATATTGTATTGTATTATTTTGTTGTTATAGTATTTATAGTATCTGTGTGATTTGTTCGTATATAGTAATAGTATACACTGATGGTGTTGCTCTCGTTTGCCTTTGCGTTCCGGCTTCCTGCGGTTGCGTCGTGTCGGGCTGCCTGCTGTTGCACTCGTTTGCGTTGCGTCTTTTGCGTCGACTGCCACAATTTCGGCCGGTTCTGTCATTTCACCTCATTTCACCTAACTTGTGGACACTGCCTGTCATCTGCAGAAGAACGTGATGGTTCACGGTAACTGGGTAAGTATCTGTTTTTGTATTCTTTGCTGCTGGTAGGGTAGGGCTGGTAGGGTAGGGTAGGGCTCCTACAAGGGTAGGTTTTTGCGTTGCGTCGCAAACAAAGCACTTTGGCACAGGCATGGAGCTCCTGGTTTACTGGGATGGGGTTCGATTCCCTGCTGCGCCCTATGCTGATTACATTTAATCTGTTAAACAGGCATCCTTTTGCACAATAGAGCGTCGCAGTCCCTCCCCCTTTCAGAACGACGAGTGGCCCAGGAATTTTTTCTCCATAGGCATTTCAAAACTTATTTATTTAAAGACCTTTAAGCGTCGTATACGAAGCCAACTCCTGTCGTGACAAATCATGACAACGCACACAATATTTTGGACCAAATGATTACAAAGAACACAACATGTTGTAACCTGCCGTTTTATCTACTTTCTAATTCTTTGTTTGACCCGAAAAATTGTGTTTGTCATGATTGGTCCGAATGTTCACTCGAAAATTCCTGCCCAAGTTCGAGTCCTAAAATAAGGGCTAGGGTACAGCCTTAGTGTGCACACAAACACACACACACAATGTACTGTACGCATGATTTGGATCACAGGAATTATATTGTAAGTGTGTGTTTTGTCCAATATATACAGTATACCCAATGCTCCTTCCAGTCAAATGCACTAGTATGTAAGAGCACAGTTGAGCTGAATGAGTGTTCACTGCCTCTCTCCCGCTCTCTCTCTCTCTCTGTGTTCTTCCTTTTCTCTGATGTGACAGTCTACACTGTCTACAGGTACTCCACCCACTGGGTTTAGGCCTGCTGCATGCATGTACACTAATCAATCACGACTCTCATCATTTGGCAGTGTAAGTTTCCCCTTTCTCTTTTTCACATATCAATTGAAAGTGTGTCATACAGTGGTAAATAAAACAAAGTTTTGAATGACAACCAACCAAACCCCACAGGCCACAGAGAAAAACAGGCTTTCACGAACACTGAAGTGTAACCTCACGCTATGGAGTGAGAGTGTGGTGACTGGGGATGTAATGTAAGACAGAACTAGCAATCATTTGGCTGGAGACCCCCAGGAACCCCCTAAAGGGGTCCCTGGGCCCCATGCTGAGTAACACGTTATTAAGACATGTTAATGGGAGGTAAACTCACTTTTCCCATGATGGCATTCACTGAATCACTGCCGATATATTTTTCCCTTTTTCTACTTTGTACAGTTGTATCGTTTTATATTTTTATTTAGCGTGTTGATAATATTGTATTTTGGTGTTATTTTTATGCTATTTTGATTAATTGGAAACAATGTGTTGTCCTTTTAGCTCAAATGTCTGACTGTACCTCGTGCTGTTAACATTTCTGTCTAATAAAGTATTCAATCAATCAATCAATCAATAAGCTGTTTTACCGTGAGGACAGGCTGGGCTTGCCACTCTTACTGCAGCTGGTGTAGATGCCTGGCCCATCGTCAAAGAAACTGCCCAGTGCCAGCTTCTGCCTGATCGACTCCCTCTCATTCTTTTGGGCCTGTAGAGATGAAAAGGTTAAGGTTTAGTAGACATTCCTTTTATATTTCTTTATTCTTTATATATATATATATATATATATATATATATATCAGAATTTAGGAGGTCAGCATAATATTTCCTATTCACTGAAAGGTTACATAAAATGCTTGAGTCTCCACAGGACTCAAAAATATATCTACCTTCACCTTGGGACGAGGAGATAAATTGCACACCTCACCTGCACATTATTTTGCCACGCGTAATGATGTGATGGGTCTCTAAATGCTAGTAGCAGTGTGAGGTTTGTTGTAATCATAATGATCTCCCACACAAGGCATAGATTCAGCATAGGAACATTGGAAATAGTGTGACAGGCAACAAGTTCCCAGTAGCAATGACATGACAATGCCAACCTTCACCAGCAGGTGGAGCTCTAGCTCCAGTGAAACATGAAGGAGGGCTGAGTCTCACACCAGCAGCTAGCCAGTCTTCAGCTTCATTGAATGGCCATAAATCATGCATCTGTTAGATTGCAACCAGTTTCGTGCATGATTAAATCAGTGAGTACACCAATGTAATGAGATTCCAGTGTGAAAAGTGTTCCCAGTATTCCTTTGGCCTGCTGCTCCCAATCCGGAATTCCTACATCTGTGCCAAGCATGCCTTGGCAGTACTTTCACAGTCTCACTCAACCCAACGGGGTCTCATACTGTGTGTGCACTGACTGCTTGTAAACAAGCAATGATATACATATACACATACTGACAAAGTAATTCGTAACTTGATGAAGTATAAAAGTATCTACATTCTGCACCAGTCAACCAATCGGAGAAGCCCCCTCATATGGTGCGTTCACACGGGCAGACACAAAGACACGTTGTGAGTTGATTTGGAGCAGCTACAGTACATGCATCGTTGCGTCTTTGCATCGTCATGCCACTGGCTTCCATTGGCAATGAAAGGTAGACTGTGTCGTTGCCGTGTGAACAACAGAGCGAGGTGTGTGTATGTGGGGGTTGGTTCTCTTAGGGGAGTCTGGGGAAAAATATCGAGTGCTGAATACAATGCGCACGCACACACGCACCCACAGTCGCACACACACTGGGTCAACCAGCCTAACCTTCCTCTCTCAGGCCGAGCCCTACAGATTGAAGGAGCGTGTGGGGAGGCGGAGGTTTGAAGAGGCAGTAGGTGGTTTCAGGGCCAAACCTCAATCCCTTCCTGTACGTCCACTTACTCCCACCCTTTGAAAAATGTTCCCTTCTTCATTTAACCCTGTGCCGACTTATCTTCCCTTCCGCTCACCTCGACCCGACTCAGGTTCGCCAAGCCTTTCCTGTCATTTATGCCCCAGTTTCAGCCATCTCTTCTCTGTCCCATCGCTCTGTCTGCCTCACTCCTTCATAGTTCACTTTGTCCTCGTGCTCCCTCTCTCCACTGTGTTTCCATTCATCGCTCACCTATAGTCCATCATTGCCTTAACCACTCTCTCTCTCTCTCTCTCTCTGTCTCTCTCTCTCTCGCACGCACACAGTCTTGCATGGCTCCATCCTTCACTCTCTCTTCCCATCCATCCATCCTTCCCTCTGGTGGTGTTGCTGGCAGTGGAGGAAAGTGTTTCCATCAGGGACGTTTTAATATAATCCCACTTCACACAAGAGCCCATGCACGAGCCTCTCTTGGCACTGCCGGCGCGCACACACTGGCACGTGGCAATGCTGTGTGTGTGTGTGTGTGTGTGTGTGTGTGTGTGTGTCAAGCAGGAGCCTAGGGGGGAGTCAAATTGCACCCTCCAAGGTTCCGATTCAATGCTCTGCAGTGCAGACACACCACACACTACCGCAGCAATTGTGTGAAGTGAACAATAGACAAACACATGGACGTGTACATTACAGTACAGTACATCATTCATACATGCAATAATAAATGTGTAAGCCACAGTGTCAGGTTATCAGTTCAGTGTGATGGAGACCATAGTTCAGCCGCTTTTTATATCCATTTCAGTATATAAACTGGTTCTGTAAAATGCTCCACAACAAATCTGCGCCAGCCCTGACACAGACTCAACTCTGGGCTCACAAACCCCACATAGAGCAGAGCCAAAAGATACACAGATATGACAATTTACATATGAACCCACATCAATTTACATATGAACCCACATCAATTTACATATGAACCCACATCAATGGCTCTATATGTTAATCCCGGAGGAGGCTGGAGACTGGAGGTGGTGGGTGATCACCCACTTTGAATGTTATCAACCGATAATCACCAATATGTTCTTAATCAAGACCATGCAATGAAGCAATATGGACATTTCCTACATACTGCGGAAGTGAAATTACTGCCACTGAAGCGAAAACATAGTGAAACTGCGCTATATAACAACTTTGCTTTATGTTTACTTATACATGGCCAGTTAAGACTGAGGTTAGGATTAGATTTAGGGTTAGGGTTAGTAGACGGACAGCACAACCAACGCCACGTCGGACAATGGCTGACCACAAACGTCAAAATGTAGGAAATGTCCATATATCTCTTGATAAGGGCTGAGGACGGAGATCAAATCATCTGATAACATCCCAAACCGCTATGGGAGATTGATAGTTGATGAGCTGCAGGCGCGCTGAGCGTCGTGTAAGAGTGTAATTTTAAATGGGCTACAGTTATTAAGCTTATAACTCGTGGCCCAAATGTGATGGTACTGTAAGTAGATATGTGGACGAAATGACTTCATTAATCAAATCAACATCTTGCATGACTAAAAACTAAAGGAGCTAGGATGATTTCCATGGGCTGTGTTAACCTTTCACTCCCCACATGGGATGGGAGAAGACAAAGGGCTGTCAAAGTGGAGGTGGGGGGTGGATGCGAAGAGGCGCAGGTGGTGGGCAGGAAGTTGACATGGGAGGTTTTGCTGTGTTGTGTTGTTTAACCCCTTAATACTAATACTAAATACTACAAGCTCAGAACGCATTGCAATGTGTGACACATTGTGAGCTTCACAGGTTGTCTCGCAGTGGCGTGCACAGACATTTAGAGGGGCAGGTGCTCAAGTGAAAAAAGGGCAGTACAGTGTACTGTATCAACAACACATCTCCAGATTTCACACTAGCGTGCTATGACAACTTCCTGTCTTTGTATGAAGTCCAGCCATTATACGGAATGTTTGCTCTGTGTGTCTGTGGGCAAACATACAGTGTGTGTGTGTGTGTGTGTGTGTGTGTGTGTGTGTGTGTGTGTGTGTGTGTGTGTGTGTGCGCGCGCGAGCGTGTGTGTGTGTGTGTAGTGTGAGGTGGAACTGTAGCTGTAAACTCATCATAGCAGTCCCATAAACCACTCAAGCAGGTGAGGGTCACCTAGATGTGTGTAGAAGTGGGCAGCTAATGTCCCCTCCCCAACGTCCCCCTGCCCACATGCTTGTTGCCTCTCTTCAGATGCCTGACAGCTCAGAGTCAGTGGAGTCTGTGTGAGTGCATCTGGGTGTTTGAGTCTCTGTCTGCCGTGCATGTGTGTACTGCATTCACTTGAGTGAGAGAGAGAGAGAGAGAGAGAGAGAGAGAATATGAGTGACAGTTGTAAGCACCATTCTTGTCGCTGGTTAAATCAGACAGGCGAATCCAACCACAATAAAGGCCAATTTGTGTTTCAACTCCAAACCTTTTATTAAAAACACTGCTTGTCTCTTGAATAATTTTTGTTTTCCTTCCATTTTCCTTAACCTTGATAATAAAATAGGAGGATTTTTTTGTTGTAAAAACAATACCATCAAATCACAACCCTCTAATGAGCCCAAAGCCACTGCCACTTGAACCCTATAACTCTCTCTCTCTCTCTCTCTCTCTCTCTCTCTCTCTCTCTCTCTCTCTCTCTCTCTCTCTCTCTTTAATACTTCTTCTAGACAGTGTCGCACAACTGTATGTGTAGTTGTGTGACTAATTAATAATTACATTTGAACCATTTGGAATATACAAGGTTTCTGTCTGACATCGACAACGTTCCAAAAGAGTTGACTATGCTTAATACCCTACCCTCAGTGGTTTTCAACCCTTTTCATATCAAAGTCATATAAAAATATATATTTTGTTAGGAGAGATAACAGGCAAATGTTGATCAAAATAAGTATTATTTTACATGCTAATTGTGTAGGCGAAGGCTTCTTGTAAATTAAGTAGCCTAGTGCAGGTGTTTAACAATAATACGTAACTCTTGAGAGTTCCGGTAAGGGTACATTTGGTTTAATTTTACACTCTCAAGAGTTAAAAATCTATAAGGTCCATTTGGTTACTAACTCTCCATTATTCAGCTGGGGACCACCTGGAGCCCTCTCAAGGACCACTGGCTGAAAACCACCACCACGCCTCAGACCAGACCTTGTTTCTTCATACTCTCCTCCAGCTACGTTCCCACAGACCAGAGATCTCCCTCCATCTGAACAACTGAAGCATTCACTGAAGAATAAGAGGCGTCGGGAGTGGAACCCTCAACCCCTGTGCTGCATGGAGACAAGAGCTCATTGTTCCACGCACACGCATGGCCTGGTGAGCAGCGCAGTGTGTTTGTTTCAGCCAAAAGTTGTTTTCTGTGGCTCTACACGTGTTGGCATGTGTGTAGGCTACAGCATGTGTCCTGATGTGTCGACTTCACTAGCCATCTGTGAGCTCCGTTGGAGTCCAAACTGAGGACGGATTCACTCTGATGTGTTTCCCAGACCTGACTGTGAGACGCTGCTGGCTCTATAGCTGCACAAACACGGAAACAGGGTCACTATGTCGGCTGTGTGTGTGTGTGTGTGTGTGTGTGTGTGTGTGTGTGTGTGTGTGTGTGTTGACGTTGCATGCAGTTTCTCAGCTGTACATACATTCCTTCACGTTATGGGCTGTTCTGGTAAGTCTCCCTTCTGCTCAAGATAGATTACATTATGTTTTTCTGTAAATATAGCTTATAGTTTAGTAGGATATTAGCTTACAGTGCATACATTTGCGTGTGTTCACGTGCACGTGAGAGTGTGTGTGTGTGTGTGTGTGTGTGTGTGTGTGTGTGTGTGTGTGTGTGTGTGTGTGTGTGTGTGTGTGTGTGTGTGCATCCGCACGTCTGAGTGTGCGTGTGAGTCTGAGACATGGCTGTCTAGGCAGTGTGACATTCCATCCCAGATAAGAGAGTTGACCTTTGACCCCTGTCACAGTTCAACCACAGGCCAGCACAGGGCTGTCTCTGTCACTCAGAGCACAGCGGAGCCACTCAGCGGGAACAGAACAATGAGGGAGAGAGAAGGGGAAAATACAACTTAAAGAGAAGGAAGGAATGAGACGAAGGAGAAGTGAGGAGGTGGAGGAGTGCTCAGCAATGGTTCTTCTGACAGTGATACGTGAGCTATATTCCACTGAGTGCTGGACGTGTGTATGTGTGTGTGTGTGTGTGTGTGTGTGTGTGTGTGTGTGCGGTTCACAGTGAAGGCCTAACTATATACTTCACCTCAGAAACAGTGAAAGAGAGAGAGAGAGAAATCCACATCATCATGTGATTATGTCATAGCTATTCCCCAAAAAGTGTTTAATTCCCATAATCTATCTATCTATCTATCTATCTATCTATCTATCTATCTATCTATCTATCTATCTCAATTAATATTTTTGAAACTGAATGTTTTAGGGTGCTATTACTTTGGTATAAATAAATGTAGCGCTAACCCTTAACCCAAACGGCCAGACCTAACCTTACATCTACTGTAACTCTAACCTAAACCCATCAACAATAAGGTTAGGCATTTAGAAGACACTCTGCTCCAGAGTAAAAGCAAGGATGATAATCACCTGTGCAAAGAGAACAATGTCCTCAAAGAAATAGGATACCAATAATCTAGCATCTAGTGTCTAAACAACACCCTACCTACTAACATTCTTAACATGTGGTCAAGGATAAACAAGTGTAAGAACAAGTGGCCAACATATATATTTGCATAGTAAACTAGCGTCTATAAACCGTCTAAAACGCCTACATTCCTACTTAAATTACCCTTACTGCATCCTAAATTGTCCCCAATTGTAAACTCATCTGTAAAAGGTGCCTAACAAAATAGTCCTCACAGTGTCAATGTCTCAAGTACTACTATCCCTTCACTGTACTATACAGTACGTATAGAATAGATCCTATAGGCCTAGAGTAATACCTGGCGCACGCACACACACAAACGCACACACACACACACACACACACACACACACACACACACACACACACACACACACACACACACACACACACACACACACACACACACACACACACACACACACACACACACACACACACACACACACACACACACACACACACACACACACACACACACACACACACACACACACACACACACACACACACACACACACACACACACCTTTACCTCTTTGTAGTTATCCATTCCAACATAGACCATGTCATTCAGTAGTGCTTCCCTCCTTCCTCTCTCTATCTCACAGTTAGCGGGTTAGTTAGTCCAGAAGTCACACACATTCATTGAATGTCTGAATAAAAGTCAGCGAGACCTCCCATGTTCAGGGTCAGACGCCGTGATATAAACACATAGGTGCCAGCGTCCTCTCTCTGCTGTCCATGTTCTACTCTGCTCTCTCTGTCTCTCCTCTACTGTTCCTCTGTGGTTCTGCCTCCTGCCTCTCCCTCAGGGCTGTGAATGCACAATGGTCAGAGGTAAGGCCCCCTCAGAGCCCCCTACCTTAACCCTCAGGCCAGGGCGGCCCCACAGAGGGAGAGAGAGAGAGAGAGAGAGAGAGAGAGAGAGACTGTGGTGTTTTTTTCCGTTCTTGCACCTTGACGTGAGGACAGCAGCTGCTCTTGCCCAGTTTAGCTTGCTCATGATGTGTGTGTGTGTGTGTGTGTGTGTGTGTGTGTGTGTGTGTGTGTGTGTGTGTGTGCAAAACCAAAAACCCTGAACTTTTAACTTTTATTTCCCTGTGGACTGTGATGTAAGAGTCCACAAATCCCATATATGACATAATAATTTGCCAGCAGATGTCACTGTTTTTACTGTTTTGCCTGTTTTTATTGCAGCTCAAAAGCCTTCAGAACACACAGAGAAAACCCCAGACCACAGAAAATCCACTGAATGTTCAAAGTTCAGGTTATGTGGGTGTAATTAAGGTCATAAAACCTAAAAGAAAAACGAAAAATTAAAATGAAAGCTTTAATGTAAGTGTTTTGGCTGTGCCAGAGAGCAGTGATGCAGTACATATTTGAGGAGGAATGTGAAGTGTTTGAGTCTGGGTCAGAGAGGGTGGTGGTGTGTTTCCTTCCTGCTAAGGTAAAAATAGAGCCCTGTCTGGACTTTGAAAACCTGCAGCGTGCCTCTGGCCACGCTGGCTGCATGCAGTTCAACCTCTGACACAACACAACATAACAGTGGCTTCGCACGCACGCACGCACGCACGCACGCACGCACGCACGCACGCACGCACAGAGCATTTGTCTTTTACCACTAAGTTACATTCCCAAGCCCAGCTCTGTTCTGCTGCGTATAATGATCTCATCTTTGTGAGACTCTATCGACTAGGCCATGACTCATATATCTGTCATACTTCCCCAGACAAATCATATCCACATTACTACACATCACATCACAGAAGCAACTATAGGCAGCCATACACACCACCAACTAATTTCATGGTATAGGCCTAATTGAAAAACAAATAATAATAAATACACCAGGCATGGTCGCGTGCACGCATCCGCCTGGGTGACAGCAGACTGCTGGGCGAGTGCTGGTGCTTTGGCATGGGGGGCCCCATGTATGCTATAGATACAGTATTAAGTATTAAGAGAGAGCACCAATTATTTGACTTTCAAATTCAAACTCAAGAGGTGGCTTAAAGTAAATAAAACAAATAGTTGAATGGATTTCTCCACAAGTAGCCCCAGAATAGAGATGCCATGGTTCAAGTGGTTAAATAGGCAGCTTCTGTGAGCAAATCTCCCATGATTTCTGTCAGCATAAATTGGGCTAATCCATAAACTGGTCAATCCCTTCTTTACAAACATACAGTATGTAAAGCTGTGGAGGGATCCATACAACATACTTATATAGAGTCAGACATACTGTGATAGGAACAGAGGGAACTCTTATAAGCAGATCAAACCGTTTGCCAAAGACAATGGAGTAAAAGAAAGAGAATACAAAGTGATACCGATGAATGTGAGTCACAGTATCTCATCTCCTCTGCAGAGTGTGTGTGACTGTGTGTGTGTGTGTGTGTGTGTGTGTGTGTGTTTGTGTGTGTGTGTGTGTCTGTGTGTGTGCGCGCGTGCATGCTTGTGTGTGTGTGAGAGAGAGAGAGAGGGATGGCTAACATTATGTGCTTCTAAATGGCAGCCTGAAACAGTATAAATTCCCTTTGTAGACCTGTGCCAAGCGTACGCTTGTGGAATAATGCATCAGCATGATAACATCAAAGGATGCACACGTGTGCGTGTACACACACACACACATGAACGCAAGCACGCACATACACAAACACACGCTCGCGCGTGTGCGTAGTCAGAGTGGCTGAATGAGAAAATAGGAAGTGAGTTTGATTCAGCGCTGATCCCTAAGGATTATGGGCAGAGCAGAATGACTTATCTGGTTCTCTCCTGTATCCGCCCACGCTGGGGACCATATACAGCCAGGACACACGCGCACACGTGTACGCACACACAGCACACACACTCTACAGACACACAAACTATGCCCGTTTATACTCCTCTGGTGTGAATTGGACTCAGAGGGACGTGGGTGGGGTTCATTACTGAGGCTGACTTCATGGAGGCAGTGAAGTCACTGCTGATTCAGACAGGAGGAGGATATGGAGAGGGCGTTAACCTGGACGGGATCGTGACCAGATAACAAGCTTGGGCGCGCGCACGCACGCACACACGCACGCACACACGCACACACACACACACACACACACACCTCAGTTCAAGGGCACAGACGTCTGATGTCAATAAATAATCTTTGAAACATAGTGTGTGGATAATGGATATGTGTCTCTGATCTAGAAAACAACTTAACTGTTGGTCAGCTGAGAAAAAGAGAAAAAAGGGGAAGAGAGAGAGAAAGAGAGAGAGAGAGAGAGAGAGAGAGAGAGAGAGAGAGAAATAGTTCATTGTTCCAAATGAACAGAGGGTGACTGTGAGAGAGAGGGTTCCTGGCACCTCCTGTAAGCTCAGGATTCAAGTCCAATGTTAATGTGAGTGTGCATGTCTGCACATATCTGTCTGTCTGTCTATTTGCAAGCATCCTTGTTTCCAATATTATAACTCTTATTTATGAGTTAACACAACACAACACAGTTACAGACACATTAGAGTGAACCTTGTAGCTCTGAGCCCTTCTTACAGGAAAGGAGAGAAAGACCAGGGGCTGCTGCCATAGCAACATCGCAAGAATTCCTCCATGACGATGTTCTGTGTTCCAAACAAATTGGGCTGGGAATGGAGCTGTGGTCTGTTCCCGTTGGGAAGGCTTCAATCATTCACATAAAGAATGTCACACACGCACGCATGCACGCGCACACACACACACACACACACACACACACACACACACACACACACACACACACACACACACACACACACACACACACACACACACACACACACACACACACACACACACACACACACACACACACATAGAATTACATCACGTGTATGCTAAACTAAAGTTTACAAAACAAAACAAAACAAAACAAACTCACAATGCATTGCGACATGATGCATTGTGCACTTGTAGATTGGCTATTTTGAGGTATTTCTTTAAAATAAATGAAACCATTTTGCAATAGGTGGGCCGCAGTCAGAAGCTATGGCTACATACTGTATATTGGGGTCCTTTCCATGGAATGGTTTGGGAACCCCTGAACTAGAGGTGTTGACGTGTTCTTTAGCCCCTTTAGGAAACGTTCCACTTTACAGCACAAATGCATTATTCAATGTGAAGCCCTCAGCGGTATCTACTGTACAGCTACGCCTCATCACTAATTCAACAGCACACGAGGAGAAGTGCATCACAGATGCTTACATTAGCTTCTTATACTAGGGGGTCCGTGTGCACAGCTGTACACATACTGTATACGGTATGTGTCGATCTCACAGCTTGCCAGGAACCTTGCCATGAAGGCCCAGGATGGCACACTGTGGCTGGGCCGATACATCTCTCCATCACCCTTCCTCCTGCTGGTACAGCGGCTGAATGCAATATTATCAATAGAATGACCAATCCAGTCCTGAGTGTCTATTAACATTCACTGAAATAAAACTGAAACATATTGAATTACCTCCTAAATAGTATTTTAACTCAACTAGAACTTTAGTCAATTCTGCTGTAACAATTGTTATTAATTTAATATAACGATAAGAAGAAATTAAATCGTTCTTTGCCAAAAAACAAACAAACAAACAGAACAGAACATGTCAATGACGTTCTATATACACAATACAGTATAGTGCTTATGTGTTTTATGGAGAGGGATGAGATGGACTCGGCTGTGGAACAGTAGGCCTACTGTATGTATGAAGGAAGTAACAAACACCATATTTAACTCTACTCTGATTTTTCTGCATGTGCTCCTTCCCTTCCTATTGCCACTGGCCTCAAAGAACAACGCAGCCCCTCACCAGCCCAGACAAGGACCACACCTTAGATCCCGCATAAGAAAAACAGCAGTGCTGCTAACATCAAAACAGATCAGGCCCCCGAGGCACACAGACTGTCCCAGAAGACAGAGAGATATGCAGGGACCATCCCTTCCCTCTCTATTCTCACTTAGGAAAATCCTCAGTGCTAATTCCACTAGCGTAACTGACATGGACCCAAATGAACCCTCACATCCAGAGTTAAGTGACCACTGAGGATTTCCCCCCCCCCCCCCCCCCCCGCCATTACCCCCTGTCTTAAATTACAATTTCTCTATTTCTCTTCTTCCTTCCCTCCCTTCCTCCCTCCCTCTTTCAGCCTGTGTTGTGTATGCGAGGGGACAGGCATGAGGGGCGATGTCTGCCCCTCATGGTTGCCGGGTAACCAGTCTAATTGAGAGGCCTCTGGAGACTTGCCGCTATCAGAGCCTGAACCCTGTGATTTCCAGTAGCCGCTTTCTTCTCTCTCTCTCTCTCTCTCTCTCTCTCTCTCTCTCTCTCTCTCTCTCTCTTTTGTTTTTTCTAATGTTAGTACCCAAAGCATGTAATTTCTAGAAATGTCCTGAAGATTTTTTGAGTGTACAAAAAAGATGAAATAAAGGCTTCTCTCTCTCTCTCTCTCTCTCTCTCTCTCTCCCCTCCCTCACTTTATTACAGCATCTGATTCCTACCTGCATTCTCTCTCATACCAATTATTATTAATATTTCTTTTTTTACATTTTCCTCTATTTTCTTCCCCTCTCTCTGGGTTTAATTACGTTCTCCCTGCTTCTCTCTCGCATCACATTTCCATCTATTGCCTCACAAAGCATCATCACCGACACGCCAGTCTTCATTCGTGTTCCACATAGACTTTCCCTCCTGCTTCTGTTTCATCCACCATGCCTTTCATCTGACACGTCTCTCCACTGAACCCCTTCGATTCACTCTGCTCTTCCTCTGTCCCTCGTCTTCCTGACATCTAGCCATCTAGCTTTCATCCATGAGCAGACATGGCAGGAAATCCTTATCTCATTATACAACAGCTCCCTCGAGCGCCCACACGCACCCATATGTCCCACAAACCTCATGCGGGACAATTAATGCCTGTGATCTTGTAGATGTTGTGGGTTTGTTTACCAATGTTGACAGTTTTAAAGAGTCCTCTAACAGGACTCTTTAGACAGGGGCTCTCAAACCTTTCAAGACCAAAGGGTCCCCAACTGTGCCCCACCCCTACTGTGAAAAGGCTTTGCAATTTAAATCGTCTTGTGAATCGAATTTGAACTGAAATGTAACAAATGTATTCATTTTTTCCTCTTCCCCGACTCCCTTGTGCAAATAGTCAAATGTTGAAACCTTCAACTCAGTCATGGTTGGAGGACAGTTGGTCTCAAAGCACCTCTCATGGCTCACAGTCACAATCAAATGTCAGTCTTCTGAGTCTGACAGTGTTCATCAATTGCCATCTCTTCCTCCTGAGCTTTTCTCATATTCTTCACCCACTCCTCGCCCTTGTTCTACACAGACATCTCATCTCTCTCCTTTCATCCACCCACTTTCTCCCTCCTGCACACCCCCTTCTACACTGACTGCATTGCAGACTTTCCTCCCTAGGAATGAAGGTTAGGGAAGAGAAGAGTGTAAGTACAGCTGTGAAATGCACTCCTTTCATCAACACTGTATCATTCCTCATTAGATAAATCTGGGCACTTCTGTCACAGGCTTAATTGGAAACGCACGCACGCACGCGCGCACGCACGCACGCACACACGCACACGCACACGCACACACACACACACACACACACACACACACACACACACACACACACACACACACACACACACACACAGCATTCTGTTCCTGACTATGATGCCTGTGCCACAGATTCACATTACATACCTATCTCACAGCTCTCAATACATTCCCAGATAAAGTTGCAAAATGTGTCTGTCAGGCATGCAGACTGATGGATTGATGATGCTGAGCTGAGGGCATTGTTACTGTCCACAGTGGAAGGGCGTGCGTTTGTGGGAGTGTGGGGGGGGGGGATTATTCCACTGAGTCAAGGGCTCTCTTAGCAACCGCCTAGATGTCCGATTCACAACACAACATAACACAAAACATATTATCTACCTACAGATGTCTGACACTCAACAGGCACAACACAGTGGAACCTTCAATAACAATAATTGATGACATATATCAAATGGACGAGATAGAATCAATGAAATATATTACACACATGCAGCTAAAGTGCATCTCAAACAACATTCACCTGGGGCCTGTCAACTGCAAAAAACAACACCGCCCTAATCTACAAATGGAGTCATGTTGACCTTGTTTACCTTGTAAGAATAGTTTTCCTGGTGAACCATGATCCTTCACAGCATCCTACAGCGGAGTCTGCTTTGCTGGGAGAAACGGACGTGAGTGGAAGTGGGATAAGAATCCCAACCTCGCAGCGGTATTCAGAGGGTGGGGAGGGGAGGAGAGGAGAGGAGAGGAGAGGAGGGGTTGCAGATCTCGTCCGGTCCTGATCGGAGCTATCTGCTGCTGCTGTCACTGTCCTTATGATATAACACCTATCTCCTTTCCCCTCCCATCTATCTACCTACCGGCACTCTTGTGTTTTACCACCGCTTTCTAGCCCTCTTTCGTTTGGTTTTGCTGTCTGCTGTCTAAACAGGGCAGGGTCTGATCACTTCTTTCCCAAAAGCCGAGAGAGGGAGGGGAGTGAACGGAAAAAAGGGGAGGCGTGTGAGAATGAGAAAGACAGAAAAAAGGGATGGTGGGAGGGAGGAGAGGTGAAAGGGAGAGTACATTCAGAGTCGCCTCTCTCTGTCTGGCTCTGATGGAGCAAGGGGGAGGGGCTGATGGGTAGAGAACCCACAGAACAGGCCAATGGAGAGAGAGGATGGATGGATGGAGGAGGGGTGACAGCGCAGAAGGGGAGGCAACATTCTGCCATTCTATAAAGCAAGGTAAAGTCATCCCAGTCAGAGAGAGACAGCAACACATTAGTATATGTGTGTATTGTGTATATATCTATATTATGTAGCATATCTATATCTATAAAGCCATGTGTCCCATATAGGGCAGGGCCTCCTATTTCTGTAGTGTGAGGCAGCTTGATGTACAAGTACATGATGTACATGACACTCTGGACATGACATCACGCTAGTAAATGAAATGATAATGTTACTATCTGATTTTCTCTGTGGCTACATTTACTACAACACAATCAACATTCATTATTTGTACAACCCTACCCACTGTTCTTCTGCGGGCACTGGATGGCATTTACTGTACCCTCTCTGACTGTCTCTCTGCAGGATTATCAACCCGCAGCGGCAGATGGCTGGTCTGTAATCCACCAGTAGGCCACCCTAGACCAGGATAATCCCTTCCTTCTCCACCTCCCCTTTCCTCTCTATATCCTGCCATCCACCACATTTTATTTTGTCCGTCAACATCTGAGATCTGTTTCTGATGATCACAAACTGTGATCATCCCTCATTTATCTCAATGTAGAACGTGACTAAATGGATATTTATCAAAGCATATCTGTGCCTTATTTATTCTGTTATAATAGTCCGAGAATAAAGGCATGCAATATATTTGCACGACAGATTCAATTAAACCAGACATTTAATTCCAGTTTCATTTTTGTGTTGGGTACTCTCCTTTATTCTCCTCTCTGAACAGATCTCTCTATTTGCTATTGATCTTGTTTGGGTAACCCCCATATCTCGTTTGTTTCCCCCCATAAACCCACTACTGGGTTTAATGACCTGGTGGTGGATCGATGGTCTCCCTCCTGTGATCTATTGGATCAGGTCTGCACATGCCATGGCTTGCTTTGGACAGGCCGTCCTGCATGGTGCCTGTGTAGGCATATTGGACCGGTGCCTCTCCAATTATTCTACCCTTGACTTACATAGTAAGACTTTGACCTGTGATACAGATTTAGTCCTTTTTTCCAATCTCGTCAATGAACAGTCTTTTCATATGGAGGCTCCTGGATCCAGTCAGTGAGATCTACTGTATAAATCTGAGTCTCTCTCAGGGTTTCAAGAGGCTTCATGGGTTAACAAGATCAGAAGTGAAGCCAATGGACTGTGGGTATTCAGTCAATGTTCACACAGCGCCAGACCCAGTATTCAGGCTAGGTTTGCACTGCTTCAAAGACCTTGATGCCCACCCTTCTTGCCTGGTGAATACCAATATATTCACCCAGTCTTTCTTCCATGCCTCATTGCATTCAAGCATGTGCACTTGCGCACACGTGCACGCACGCAGACAAACGTATGCACGCACGCACGCACGTACACACGCACGCACACACACACACACACACACACACACACACACGCACACACACACACACACACACACACACACACACACACACACACACACACACACACACACACACACACGCACACGCACACGCACACACACACACACACACACACACACAAAGGAGGTGCAGGAGCAGAGAAACTTTGATGTATGAATCCGTGAACCATGCTATGATATGAAAAGCCGTAGCAACCGGCCCCTTTCCACCATCGCCATGGCAGCAGTCCGTCACCTTCACTCCCTGCTGACCTTCAGCGTGGTTGTCAAGGTGACAGTCTGACTCATGGTTCACTCCCTGCTGACCTTCAGCGTGGTTGTCAAGGTGACAGTCTGACTCATGGTTCAGGTGGTCTGCTTTGTCTGCCCCAGTAACACAGCATCGGTGTCGGTCTGAAACCTTTTAACTTCATTATTCAAACTTTTTTTCGTAAACGAATGCCCTACTTCGTCGTTCAAAAGCATCGGACAAAAGTAGCCAAAATAGCCGGTCTACAAGCCCACATCGCATTACACCGTGACACGTTGTGGGCTTGTAGATTTGCCATGTTTGTGATTTTTTTAACGCCAAAGTGAAAGTGCTTAAGTCTATCTGTGGGTTTTATAAATATTAAAACAATGTATTAACAAGAGCTTGTGCCTAAATAATAACTAACACTGGATGCATTGGAAAACAGGTCCTTTTTCAATTTCCTGAACAGTAAGGGTTTTGGACATACTAGGTTCCCACCAGACGGAGACGATAAAATGCTACAGTAGCAGCACATGGTCTCCAGAATAATGATTATTTACACAGACCCAGAGCAGACGTCTTCTATGAGGTCCATACAGCAGTCATTATATTTGGAGAAAAGATAATTGGGCTCATGAGCTGGGCTTTAAAATGAGAATTGCTTCTCATAGGACCAGAGACAGATGTATGCGTTCGTTATTTCCTCCCAATATAATTTTACTTAATTTTTGGACAGATATATGTGTCCTGCACAAGGACATCAGTTTGCTCTTGGGAGACATTATATTTCAGAGGCTTTTCTTCCATGACAAAACGAAAATGATCAGTGTGCCGTTGTGCTCAGCACAATGCTGCTCTTATGAAGGTAATGAAAAGCAATACTTTAATTAGGTCAGGATTGAATCACAATATATTCAGCCTAATCCAACCCAATTTAGCTGCAATTACTCTGCCCTTCTCCCATGTCTGTTGCTGTAGCTACATACCACCTGCCCAGCAATTCACACCGGTTTGCCTGTTTCCCAAAAAGAGAGCAACTGTGCAACTGAACCTTTTGGCCAAAGGTTGGCACTTGATGAGCAGTGGTGTCACCAAACTCTGTGAGTTCATCCTCCCAGGAGAATGAATGCGACCAGACAATTCCATTTAAATCCAGCCAGTATGTTTCCTTTGAGCCCTGCCACTAGCAGAGCTAAAAGACAGCAACACCAGTGTGATTATCTAACCATAGGATTCAGATGTCTCAGGCAGCCCAAATCAGCTGAGAGAATATGGGCAGTCAGAGAAATTATCAAGTGGATTGTCTGTATCCACTTGATAATTTCTCTGACTGCCCATATTATTATATAGACCTTGTCTGTTGATGCCAAAGCAGGTTTGGGAAAACCTCATTAGGAGGTGTAGCTCTGGGCTGGCTAACATCACCCTCCTAGAGGTTGCAGCTGGTTATGTCTCTACAAATGCTGACCGTTAAGGTAGTGAACATTTTGTTTGTACTGTATGTACTGTAAGTCAATTATATTGATGGTATAAACAGAATGTAACACCCAGTCCCATTCAGGTATGCGGTTAGGCGCAAGCTTGGCTCAGGGAGGACAACGCCCCTGCCATGCAGAGTCCAAGGCACTTTGGATAATAACATCATATCCTGTGTTTGTAAAACTGTCAATTATCACTCTGTATTCATACAGTACTACTGTATGGAGCGGGAGACATCTTCACACTGTGGGTATGTGGGTGTGATGTAGATGTACTGGAGCTTCTTTCTATCTAGTCAAGTGCATCGAAACAACATACAGTACAGAGCATATACTGCAGACTTCCTCTCTGTCTGTCTGTCTATTTATAGATGCAAGCACAAGGGTAGAATACCATGGGAACCGAAGCTTATCAATCCTTGAATATGTAACAGTCCAGTCTACTGCAATGTTAACTAAGAAAATCAAAGGTGGGCAAGCAGAGAGGTGCTTTGAATGACCCCTCACCAACTACAAGGTATGATTCACCCAATCTTCTTTAAGAGTATCCTAACCTTATCTTTCTGTCTCTCCCCCTTTCCACTGGTAAGTAAAATATCTCCCTTTTCACCCCCCCCCCCCCCCTCGAAGGGAGAGGGAGCATAGATGCTTTTAGTGAGCTGACATTTTGTGTCGGTGTGAAAAACATTGTGCATAGTGGAGCAGGTTGCCTCAGTGTGAGGGCCAGACTTTGGCAGTAATGAGCTCTCTCTGACAGCGAGTAACTGATGGTGGAAGGCCAAGGAGGCATGGCGTGAGTGTGTGTGTGTGTGTGTGTGTGTGTGTGTGTGTGTATGTGTGTGTGTGCGTGTGTGTGTGTGTGTGTGTGTGTGTGTGTGTGTGTGTGTGTGTGTGTGTGTGTGTGTGTGTGCGCAACGTGCGTGCGTGCCTGCGTGCATGTGCTTCTGTGTCGGTGTAAGAGAGAGAGAGAGAGAGAGAGAGAGTGAGGGGGTGTGTCTATGTGTCTAAGTAAGATATGTAAATGTAAGAGTTAGAGAGATAGGGAGCCTCCAGTGGCTGTTCTAATGAGGAAACTGTGTGCAGTGAGTAATGTGCAGTTGGTGGCACAGATATTCAGGCAGGGTGTGCCTGCTCTACATTAAAGAAGCCAAATTTGCACACTGGCATGTCAAACACGGACAAGTGAATGATTATCAATTAGGCTGGGGATAGGAAATAAGCCATGATGAAATACTAGGAGAGGTGAGTCAAAAATAAATCCTTAGTAGTTAAGGATGATACAGTGAGCAGAGAAGAGTGCACGGCCACAGAATGATTTCTATGGTTACAGGGTGGGTTACTCCATGGGTTGGGGCCAGATGGAATCCTTGTGGACAGCATTTCCCCCAAATCATTTTGGAATCTATTCAAAATCCAATGAAACTGCTCAGACATGGACTTGCTTGTAGAAGCCACAGACTTAAATGGAAATGCCGTGACAAACTGACTTCAGTCTAATGGTATGGGACGGGTATCGTAAGGTTACGGTTGTTATGTCTCTCCTTCTGTTCTCCTCTACAGCAACAGATGAAGCTCTCTGTGTGACCTGGCACAGAGCCCTCTGTTTCCTTCTCTCTCTATCTCTCTCTCTCACCACAGTCGCTCACAGACACCCACAGATATTGATGCAACTACATCAATATCTACACAGTCATGTAGCAGGGCTGGGCGATATGGACAAAATAATATAAATTGTATTCGACATTTTTCAGAAATGGTCAAAAATGCAAAGATTCACGATCTATATAATTTCACATAATGCATTGTGAGCCTTTTCACAATAGTATGATATGCAAAATTCTACCTAGACGATATCTATCATGTCACGATATTGATATAATATCCATATATTGCAGTCACATGGATACAATAATGCATTATGCGTCATGAGAGAGGACACTGAGAAACAGAGAAAACATAAAGAGATATTACACTTTAATACACTATTCATTTCAGATCTACATAAGCCCACATAAGACATAACTTCAAACTCCATGTTAACTATGTTAGGCTCATTGAAAACACATGTAGGCCTACCTGGTTCTGGTGACTGGTATTGTCCTTAGAGTATATATGAATAAAGACGGCACCGGATTCCTCCTCCCATCCACTTGCATTAAGTTGCTCAAAAGTGCGTGAGGCGATTTCACTCCTCCTTCCATGTAGGAACAGAGTGCATTCTGGGATGGATTTGCCCCAAACACATGAACACGCTGCCGTTGACTATCATTGTACCGTTTGTGCGCGTTCACGTATGAAACATTCATTCACGTGTCATGGCCCCAATAACATGAACGTGCGCAATGATAGTCAATGGACCAGCGCTGGCTCGAGCTGCAATACCAAATTCGGCCACTATGTCCATTTCGCCTCAGGGTTTCCTCCGGGTGCCGTCTCTATTCATATATACTCTAAGGTATTGATTGTCCTTCTAATGCATGACGGTGCCATCATTTTTTGATTATGTATTTTCTTCATTTTAAATGTCTAATATAAAATACATGAATACATTTAAAAAAATAAAGAGTAATCGAATAATGATGCTGCCGCCAAGCATTAGAAGGACAATCAGACACGAGAACCGGGGGCATGTGTTTTCAATGAGTGGTCAACGGTCAATGGTGGTGTTTCAAGTTGAATAGGCTTTAATCCATAACAGCTCCGAACCCGTCTGCAAATCATGACCACCTGAGCAACCTACAATTTGGTGGAGCTGAAACTGAATTCATGCCACGGGATCAATATAGGTCAACCATAAGTGCTAACTGGTGATGATAGAGTGGTTTGTTTCAGTGTGTGCATGTGTGCGTGTGTGTGCATGTGTGTGCGTGTGTGTGTGTGTGTGTGTGTGTGTGCGCGCGCTGTAATTTTACCCTGGTATAAACTATAAACAGACTAGTCAACAGCCCACCTCTCTGTCTCTAACAAACCCAAACACACAGCAGCCTCTATAATCAAGTACAGAGAAGCACAGTAATTCACCCGCCCTGCACAGCTCCACCCAAATGAACACACACACACACACACACACACACACAAGGGCGTGCAGAACAAACACGGGCCGTTGTGTCTGAGTCTGACTCAACGCTTTATTCCTCTGACAGGAGAGAGGAGGTGTTGGAGATTAAAAATCTGTCGTTCCTCTCTATTTCTGGTGCTTTTCAGTAAACCGAGTTTTGCGTCCTTCCTCAATCTGCCATTGGTTATGAAGCTATAGTGTGTGTGTGTGTGTGTGTGTGTGTGTGTGTGTGTGTGTGTGTGTGTGTGTGTGTGTGTGTGTCTGTGTGTGTGTGTGTGTGTGTGTGTGCACGCGTGCAGTATGTATGCCATGGTGCTATAACATTAGCGGCTATCTCCTCACAGCTACACAAACCCTCCACAGCACGCCCTGCCACTCACAGCCTGCATACCCCCACTTTCATGGTTTTCTTTAGGGTGGGAAGGAGGGGGAGTGGCAGCCAAGGGGAGAAAATGGTCTCCTGCTGTATTTTGGCTGTGTGAGAACATTGGACCATAATGCTTCCTGACAGATTTAGGAAGACGACAATTAGCAGGGAACAGAAGCGAGGGGGAGCTGGGGTGAGGTGCTGGGGGTCTGTAAGAGGGGAAATGGGGAGAACAAGGGGCCAGGTATTGGTATGGTAAAATACAGTGGAGCTGGGGCTGTAGTAGTTCTATATTCAGCTATTAGTATAGATTTACACAAACATTAAATTCCCATTGACAATGAATGAAGAATTTACGTCATATGTGTCTGAGCAAATATACATACGTTACGTCATGATGACGCCCCTCACTTCACACAGGTGTGATTTTTGAAACTATAGGAAGGTATGAAATATGGCTTAAGTGGCTAAACCTTGTATATAAATAGAATACAAATAAAATGACACTATGCAACCTGTCCTATGCTGCAAGTACTGTACACACAATTGTAAGTGATTCATGTTTCTGCTAAGACCCACCTCTCTTGGTACTCGATATTGGGTGACTCATTGAGTGGAAGGGTGTGTGTGTGTGTGTGTGTGTGTGTGTGTGTGTGTGTGTGTGTGTGTGTGTGTGTGCGTGCACGTGCAGGTGGAATCATCATGACAGTGGCAGATTATGTTCTAAACATGGCTGAAGGCCACCACACCAGACCTCTACCTTGTGTCTCCACCATGCAGCTGGTCTGCCAGCCTGGGTGACAACAGCCTCACTGAGGCATCATTCATACATAGAACGTTCTGTGGCTCTCTCTCAGGGTCGGGTATGGCTTATTATGGAATGCACTGACCTCTCACCTCCAGCTGCAGGCTGGTGGGTATGTGACCTCTCACCTCCAGCTGCAGGCCGGTGGGTATGGGTTTAGTCTTTAGTCTGGGTTAGAAGAATGGACTCACCTACTCCATTAAACACTTTCTATCCGGTGTCCCTTTGAGCATGTCATTATGGGCGAACATGTGCAGAAATGTTCAATAATGTCCAATATAAAAAAATGGCTAGATAAAAGGTTTCTTAACAATATTCACAAGCTTCTTCCATGCTGTTAATCATAGTGTGTCTGAATTAAAGTAGCATAACAACCGCCTTGTTTGTGCAGGAAGTTAGGGACTAGTGCTACTTACTTTATATATATATTATATAATTTTTGCATGCAGGGTCAAAGTTTTGGACGTTTTTCATTCATCAGGAAGACTGAACTAGATACTTCAGATAGCAAATAGCACAATACACATGGTCAGAATCCTCCACATTCCCAGGCCAGCACACACCTGTACTTTGTTACAGGCCAAATAGCCCACAGTCTGGTTACAGACTAAATCGATATCACACAGTCCTGCAGTGCAGACTACATAGCATACAATCCTGAAGAAACCCGAGACCCACATGTGGCCATGCACTGCTTGCTCTAATACACACTCTCTCAACTGAGCTCTACATGTCACACACACACGCACCCGCACATGCACACGCACGCACACACACACACACACACACACACACACACACACACACACACACACACACACACACACACACACACACACACACACACACACACAGGATATCACAGTAAAGGAATGCAGCGCTCCAGGGTGTTTAGAGATGATAGAGATGTAGAGAGGATTTTCTACGGCGCGCTTCAGCTCATTTTGGAATCTTAACTCAAGTTGAAGTTGCACTTAAACTATCAAATTAAATCATGAAATTCATATCAGAAACAAACAACTGATTATTTTTAAATATATTTGTATATTTTTTAATTTACCTGCGTGTAGTGCCCAACTTGCTGTGGGGAATCCAAGGTTAAGCTGAAATGAAAAAATAGTCCACAGGCAAAACGAAGAAGAAGAAAAGGTCCCACCACCACTGGCAGGCTAGACCATGAGCACAACTAGATATCCTTTGAAGTAGTTACACGAGGTTACATGAACGTGTGTGTACGACCAGAAGAAAGAAGTCTGAATGGCTTTGAAGCAGACGCAGGCATGTCCTACACACAGCCAGAGTGAGTGAGATGTGCCGTGCAGAGGGCCGGGCATGTTTGAGCATGCACACACGCAGGCACGCACGCACGCACGCACACACACACACATACACACACACACACACACACACAGTGAGCCAGAAATATCCGAGCTTCAGCTAGATCTACACACCTGGTGGCTAAGCACCCCCACTCTTTAGCCTCGCCCTCTTCGCATACTCCCCAACATACTGTTGTTATACACTGTACCAACTCCTCTTTACTTAATCACATTAACCCTGGTTAATATAAAGGGCTTAAATGGTTAACTCACTCTCTCGTGCCTTGACAGGTTAACAGGCTGACCCTGTCACCCTTATACAGTGAGAGCCTGAGTGTAGCTATCGCACTCTATTTCTCAATGTGGAAAATGCAGTGCACGAAGGAGTAGCTTGAGATCCAGCGTCTTTTACGCTCAGCGCTTCGCCCACTTCTATCCACCATTGGCTGCTCTTCAAGACTTTTCGTACCCTGCAATTTTCCACCTTTCCTCCCCACCCCCCTCTGTCTCCCTCTACGTGGCACTGTCTGAGAGCGTGTGCGTGGGGGTAGTAGTTAGGTTGTTAGTGGTGGGTGTCGAACAGAGTTCAACTATAATCATAGAACACACTGACTGAGATGCAAAGGAAAGAGAGAGAGAGAGAGAGAGAGAGAGAGAGAGAGAGAGAGAGGGAGAGGGAGGGAGGGAGGAGATAATGAGCTGCTCCAATTTGTATTCCATAACTGTCTCCTGCTTTTATTTTCCACAGCCCTTGAGTGATTGTCTGGGGCAACATGCTCCACGCTTCTATTATTATAATAATAATATATATTTTTTCACGTTTTTTATGGTGAGTTTCAGAATAGGCTATTAAGCTGGTCCTCCCACTCCTGTCAACACACTGGCATTAACAACTGAGGGGACAAAGGACAAAGGCAGAAACAGTTAAACACATCCCAATCACAAGGACACAGTGAGGCGGGCATTATTGGAAAATAAACCTGCTTGCCTTATCTGGGTGTATTTCCCATGAATAACCACCTCATTGGATATTATCCTGCTTAATACATACACGGCTGCCTACAATTACGAGCAATGAGTAATTTCAGGTTACCAGTGGTGGAAAAAGTATTCAAATGTTGTACTTAAGTAAAAGTATCAATACTGCAATGTAGACTTGTACTCCGTTACAAGTAGAAGTCCCGTATTCAAAATGTACTCAAGTAAAAGTATCCGTAGTCGGGTCACGGGGGCAACAGCTCCACCAGAGAGCTCCAGACTTCCCTCTCCAGAGCAATGTTAGTAACTTCCTCCTGGGGGATCCTGAGGTGGACCACCAAGGCCAGTGAGTCGATGTGCTTCCTTTAACTGCACCTTGGCTGCCCCGGGGTCTCCTCCCATGGGACGTGCCTCGAGGACCTCCCTAGGGAGACGCCCAAGAGGCATCCTAACCAGATGCCCGAACCACCTAAGCTGGCTCCTTTCCAGGCGAAGAAGCAGCGACTCTACTCCGAGTCTCTCTCGCGTGACTGAACTTCTCACCCTATCTCTAAGGGAGATGCCAGCCACCCATCGAAGAAAATTCATTTCGTCCACTTGTATCGCAATAATTGTATGTTGTGTATTCAAATATCGTGTATATTTGATATTGTGATTCGATGTGTATCCAAATAATTGTAGTGGAGTAAAAAAGTAAAAATGTTGGCTCTGAGATGTAGTGTAGTAGAAGTAAAAGTACAAATACCTAATTGTACTTAAGTCCAGTACTTGAGTAAATGTACTTAGCTACTTTACACCACTGCAGGTTACACAGAAGAAGAGCAGTGCATGGTCTGTGACTCAGAAATAACAGAATGCTATGATTGATTGACCAATCAGAATTGCATATTCAACAAAGCTGTGTAATAAAGTAGAGATAAAACATACTGTAGTAACTAAGTAATGTAAAAGTAATGTGGACCAGCTTATTACTAATGTGCTGCAGCACAGCTTCTATAGTGCTGAAGTGACAGTGTCTTTGTTTAATTGTGCAGTGCCAGCATTTGGTACGTGCAGGTGGCTGGACATTAACTATAGAAATACCTAAATCGCTCGCTGAAAATAGCAGATCTACAAGGTCACAACAGGCACACGAAATATAAACCAAATATAAACCAGGCAATGAAACTGCAAGCAGATGCTGCCATTGTGTGTGTATGCTTTGAGGTATTTTTTACTTTCCTGGAGTACTTTTATTTCTACTCCACTATTGTACATCTCAGAACTTTTACTCCACTACAATTATTTGAAAACTTTAGTTATTTGAAAACTTTTGTTACTATACTTACTTTGCAGATTTAAACACACATAACCACTTGAGCTTGTAGATCTATTTTTCAAAAGATTTCTATACATTTAAAAAACTTTCTGTCTAACGAGTATACTTTTAGTCATTTAAGAATATTTTGATGCCAATTCTTCTGTACTTTTACTCAAGCATTTTTTTTTTAATACTGGACTTTTTTACCTTTAACAGAATATTTCTACTGTGTGGCATTAATCCTTTTACCTAAGAAATGTGAGTCTTTCTTCCAACACTGCAGTAGCCTACAGTAGCCTATATGCCATGTAAGCATAAGTGCTTCAGTGCTCAGGGTTGATTGCATAAATATGTTTGCACTTTGCACTGTTGATATGCAAACAATATAACATGTACTTCACAGCTGTCAGGAGGCATTAGTTAAGCTATGCACTAACAGTATGAGTGAATGGACTTTCAATTAATTAGTTACGCTATGCACTAACATTAATAACAGTATGAGTGAATGGACTTTCAAGCGATCCTGCTCAAGCCGACATGAAAGTATTAGTCTCATTACTCTCATAAAATATAAACTTAAAAAGTCCTTTCTCTTTTCCTGTGTGTGTGTGTGTGTGTGTGTGTGTGTGTGTGTGTGTGTGTGTGTGTGTGTGTGTGTGTGTTGCTGCATGTCCCAGCATATCCATATTATCAAGAGCACTGAGCTTGCCCACAGGGCGTTTCTAAATGGTATGAGTAAGGGTTTGGGTGAGTGTGTGTGTGTGTGTGTGTGTGTGTGTGTGTGTGTGTAGTTTTGGGTGTGTGCACGCCGTGATAAAGAAAGAAAAAGAGCAGCCCGCAGCCCTGGATTTATATTCAGAATATGCTGCACGGTAGATCAAGTAGAGGTAAATTACTGGGCAGGGGTGGCAATACACTGGGGCCTCTCTGCCTGACTTCTACCCCAAGGCCATCGCGGTAGAATAATATTATTGTTTATCTTTTAGGGGTGCAGAGCTGACAGAAGGGTTCGGAGGATTGTTTTACCGGAGGGCCCCTGCGGAGGACCCTCTTTGGCACGTGCCTCCACAATTAATTAGATCCTAATGATGAAGAGGTCAACACGGACGTCAGCCCTGCAGAAATCCCTGGCACCCCACACCTCGCCCTAACTCCCCTACATTCCAGAGGAAACCACACCCCCCACTCTTCCATAACAAACACACCTGTCCCAACTAATGGACGTGGTTACAATATCAATATCAATAATACCATGGAACCGAACCACTGCTGGCCCGCAAACAGTGAACGCCATTATTTGTTGAATTGAAGGTAAAAAGCTCTGCCGGTCAGGATGTGTGCACAGGTAATGTTTCAGTTTTTCTGTGTGTGTGTGTCTCTGTGTGTGTGTGTGTGTGTGTGTGTGTGTGTGTGTGTGTGTGTGTGTGTGTGTGTGTGTGTGTGTGTGTGTGTGTGTGTGCGTGTGTGTGTGCGTGTGTGCGTGCGCTGCTCCATACATGTATCATCACCACTGATTCTCCTCAGCATGACAGGGGCCACAGAGGCCGTTACCATGGTGATGTGAACCAGAGGACAGCCAATGTGTGTGTGTGTGTGTGTGTGTGTGTGTGTGTGTGTGTGTGTGTGTGTGTGTGTGTGTGTGTGTGCGTGCGTGCGTGTGTTTGTAGTGCAGTCCTATAGGTATGAGTCTGGTGTGAAGCAGTTTTAGCTCATTCTGTATACATTGCAGGAAGTTACACGTAATAGGCTTGCCTCAGTGGTTCCGTGTACCTGATGGTGCTCGCTAGCCATATATCTATTGTAACACCAGTTAGTAGACAGGGCGGTCTATCAAAAGTTGAGCCCCGCTATCCCCGGTGATTCTGACAGCACAGATGTTTTTGTGGGTTTACTGAACCACAACACTATCTCTCTCAAGGGGATCCCAGCCACATCCCACATAATAGAACCCCCTTCACACACACACACACACACACACACACACACACACACACGCACGCACGCACGCACACGCACGCACGTGAGCACAGTGGTGCCTGGTGGCTCCTGTCTGAGAGGATATCTAAATATTTAACAGCTTTTTTTTAAAGGCTCTTTCTTCCTCTCTCCTCTCTCCAGGCAACTGTGAGGTCCTGTGGACATGAGGGGTTCAAACGTTCTTATAACAGTCAAGGGGAGTCCATTTTGACATTGCAGGCAAGTAAAGCGTGACTGGCATGGTTCTCTGAAATAAAGGGGTAGCCTATTTCAACCTGTAACAGACGTCCATTTCTTATCATCGTGACTGAAACAACTATAACTTCAGCTTATAGGTTGAAATGCATGAACTCTGACCGGAGATCAGCAGCAAGCATGTACTGTACAGTACCTCTACTGTACTCTTGAATCATCCCAGAGACATTATATGGGCTTTTTGTCAAAACAGCCATACCTTGCGTCTTTTCTACGCTATCTCTCCAGCTCCCAGCTCAGCCGGGATTACGCGGCTAATTCCCGTTTCTTATCTGCACAGGGCCATCGGAAATTCCGAGGCCTGGTTTTCCTTTCAGTCGGAGGGAAGGAAGGAAGTGGTAGCTGCTTATCACCATGCATGCACACTGAATATAGTCACATTGTACATCGTACATCAGGTGGAAACCTCAAATGTGAAAATAGTATAGATCTACAAGCTCACAATGTGTCGCATGGAAACGCATTGTGACTGTGAGCTTGTATATCGGCTATTTTCACTCCTTTTGCTTGACAGCCTTGTATGATGAAGTAAGGACGAAAAAATGTAAAACGTTGACAATTGGAGATACAAGGTTTCTGCCCGACAGGAATAACATGAATTGTGTGTGTGTGTGTGTGTGTGTGTGTGTGTGTGTGTGTGTGTGTGCGTGTTTCCGTGTGCATGCTGGCGCGCATGGAGTGCTTGTATGCTCTAGGAAGATAGGCTAGTAACTGTATAAGATGGAGGTTCTTTCTTACTTAAGAAACCTCCCCTCCTAAGAGACGTTTCGGTGCCAAGCAAGTCTTATCACACACCACTGCCTGAGGGGGGGGGGGGGGGGGATAATAGGAAGCAAGATGGACAGAGAGAAAAGGGGAGGGAGAGGGGGGTAGGGGGAGAGACATGAGAGAAAGAGAAGGAAAGGGGGGTAGAGGGAGAGAGACAGAGAGAAAGAGAAGGAAAGGGGGGTAGAGGGAGAGAGACAGAGAGAAAGAGGAGAGGGGGGTAGAGAGAGAGAGACAGAGAGAAAGAGGAGAGGGGGGTAGAGGGAGAGAGACAGAGAGAAAGAGGAGAGGGGGGTAGAGAGAGAGAGAGGGAGGAAAAAGAGATGAGTAGAGAGTGGGAGAGAGACAGACGGGAGGAAAGAGAGGGAAAGAGAGGGCGAGAGAGACTGCCAGACTTGGCTCATATTAAAGCAGAGACCAGGAGGTGACCTTCCTCATTCAGAGAGAGAGCAGGTAATGCATATTGACACAACTATGACCCATGTGTTCCTACAGATCTTTAAGCATTCTGCTGCCCCTCTCATCCTCTCTGACCCCTCCCTCCGCATTCCAGACATGCCACAGGGAGATAGAGGGGGCCGCCCTCCAGGGCAGACAAACAATAGACACACACGCACACACATGCATTGCATGCACGCACGCACGCATGCACGCACGCACGCAGGCACACACACACGCACGCACATACGCACGCACACACGCACACAATGGCCATGGCGACGGCCATTGTCTGTGGTCACTGAAGAACAGAGGTCTTGGTTTTAGCATGCCAAAAGAGACATCACTCAACCCGCCACCCATCCCCCCCCCCAGCTTGCTTTCGAACACACATTTCATTCTCAAGCAGTTTGCCGTTTTAGTCCATTACAATAGAGTTTCACAGCTGTAATAAAAGTTTAATTGATTTCCTGGTCTCTCTCTCTCACCACTTCAATAGCTATGGTATTATTTATTTTACCAACAGGCTAACAATAGACCGTAAAGGCATTAACAAGGATAAATGCTAAGGCATGGTGATGTCATGAGAAAACGAGTGAATTGCTCACCCTTCACGCCTGGCCTTTGGAGGGGGAGAGTGAACCTGCTACTGTGGATCTGAACAATAATGCAACACTGCCCTCACCTGGTGGACATAACACATGACCACAACAAACCATCACTGATATTGAGTGTTCACACACAGATTCTCTGAATGGGTTGTAAAGGCTGACTAGTAAAGGCTGACATGACTAGTAAAGGCTACTACTATGTGTGCTTAATGTGTGTATACAATTTTCAGATGTTATCCGTTTTGACCAAAACAATACAATCTATTCATCAACTCCTCATCAGGGGAGGGGACATTTGATATAATGCAGTCCCTCGTGTTTTGTAGCTGAGTCCGCCCCCAACGCCTCTGTTTCCCAGCTATGTAAGCAGATATCCATGTTTTCTGTCATGTGTTGTTGTCTGCATGCACAATTTTGCACATAGTTGGACTACATAACTTAGCGCTACATTAGCCTGTTAATCCTCAATTCCTTGCTCTATTCCAGCTTTCCAACCCACATGTTCCAGCAGCCATCGGACATGGATAACAAATGGATTACAGCGTAACGCAACCCCCAGCAGGTCATGAGAAATATCGAAATATGACTGAGATACTATGCCGGATGACCTCTGAAACAGATGAATGTGTGCGTGCAACTGTGCGTGCCGTGTGTGTGTGTGTGTGTGTGTGTGTGTGTGTGTGTGTGTGTGTGTGTGTGTGTGTGTGTGTGTGTGTGTGTGTGTGTGTGTGTGTGTGTGTGTGTGTGTGTGTGTGTGTGCGTGCGTGCGTGCGTGCGTGCGTGCGTGCGTGTGTGTGTGTGCGCGCAAGGCACCCAGATAAACGCAATGACACGCAAACATAAACACACTTACTGAGGTGTAGGTGGTCTTGCCCATGCTGTGGATGTGGTTCTGGTTGAGGTTCTGGTTCTCCTGCTCCCGGCTCTGCAGCCCGGCCAGATGTCTCTCCAGGGCCGCCCAGTCCATGGTGGGCAGAGGTTCCTCCTCTACGCTCTCCACCTCCCTGTAAGCCCCCACCCGCCCCCCAGTCCCCCCACTGCCTCCTCCTCCTCCTCCCCCGATAGCACGGCTGCCCCGGCCCTGGTTGACGCTGCGGTGACTGGCCTTGGGAGTTCCTGTGCCTCCGTGTGGCGCGCCCGGGGAGTGGAGCTGGTGGCTTCTGGGCATGATCAGGTTGCCGTTCTGTTTCAGCTCGTCGGGGACGGCCGCGACCGAGGTGGCGGTGCGTCCGCCCGGCGCACGGAGTGGCGGGGTGGTCTTCACGTCCTGGAACTCCTCGGCCAGACTGAGGCTGTTCACTGTCTTACGGGTGCCTCCGCTGGGGACCCCCGTCCCCCCCGCCCCGACTCCTCCGCCCTCCTCCTGGCCAGGAGGCTGCTGGGAGGTGAAGTCCTCTCCATATTCACTCTCCCACTCCTCTATCACCTTCTTCTTGTACTCCTGGTAGTCCTCGTCCTCCTCGTAGTCATCCAAGGTGACCAGGTCAGGGGAGGGGGAGGACTTGTAGTCGTCCAGGTTGGCCAGGTCAAGAGATGGGGAGCAGGGTGTCACCTTGTTGGAGTTGGACTCTGAGCTGGAGCGACTGGACACGTCACTGCCCAAGTCCATCCCATCCTCCCGGTAATCCTGCAGGTAGAACATAGACAGAAACAGGTGGAGAGAATGACAGAAAGAGAGATAGCGAAAGAGAGATGGAGCGATAGAGAGAGAGAAGAATGTGGCACAAAGAATGAGAGCAAGAGAGAGCAAGGGAGTGAGGAAATGGGGAGGAAGAGGAAAGACAAAACGAGAATTTAGGGAAGTGTGCAGACAGAGATTACTCTCACCACTATTGTGGTTTGAGACCCGCAACCACAAAACACTTCCTGGCTGGCACACAGGAACTTCCTTTTGGGGCAGATTTTCTTGCAGCATTGTTTTGGTCCCTCTGTAATGCACCTTGTTCTTTACCTATAGTCAGCCATTCTGCTGTATCCTTTCTTCTATTGTTCTCCAACCTCCACATGCCATTCCTCTACACACTATACGATCGATTCCTCACTCCTCCTGCCAAACCGTATATTATATCACATCGGTTTCTTGTTATTTCATTCTCCTCTTTTATATAAATCACCTGGTGCATGCATGCAAATGCATATGCATATGCGTACGTGTATACGTATTCAATTCAATGCCTTTATTGTCAGTGTGCAACGAAATTACCACACTATTGTGTATTTGTGTCAGAGCTGATTTCATCTGTAGCGAGTCACTGACCAGCATCAGGTCGCTTCATGGCTGAAGGTGAGTGACACACTGACACGCCGTAGACGCCTATATACACATGACCTTGCATTGACTTATGGGACCAGTGACGGCAAAGGCTGTGTTGTTCCTGTTGAACGGCACAGCCCCAATCACTGCCTGACTGATTAGTATACGGCTAATGAAAACGTCCACTTTGTTTACAACCCTCCACAAATCTCCACTCGACCTCAGGCTATACCACTTCCGCAGCTATCAGTGGGTTTTTGTTTTTTTTTTGTTTTTTTTACACTGTGGCATTAACATAGTGCCTCACATCACTTTTAGAAGTTAATGAAAAGCAAGCAGCAGCAAATTAAACTTAAGAGGGATTAACCACTTAAACCCTCTAGACACAGTATAAGTGCACCTGAGTTGGCTCTGTCTGTCTGTAGGACCCCTTTATCCAGCCACTTATACTGTCTACTCTACACCACCAAATCTCCTCGCCAAAAAGGGCAAATCTACAAACGCACAATATCATGCTGCAAGCCCTTGTTAACTTGTAGGTTAACAACATCACATTGTTATATGTTATGTTCTGAAAAGGACATCATTATCTGAGAATTTTCCATCTCTTTATAGCAATATTAAAACATTACAAGCCATATAAACGACACATTTGCATACATTCATTTGTTTACGATACTGTGACAAATAATATTGAATAATAACATGTCATACATACAGACATATTGCAAGGCATGTGAGTTATGACCATTACTTCACACCTGTGCAGACACGGGGCATTGCTGATGTCAAAGTGCGGTGCTGAATCTATTATAGTGCAATTCATTGTGACTCAACTCCTTGGAGAAGGGACAACTTGCTGATGCTGTGCAGAGATATAGGCCACTCTGCCCTGAGAGATCTGTATTTGTCCATGCACAAAAACAGGCCAGAGACACTAGGAGAATATAGGTGATGAACCATGCCCTGGGCCTATAGAACAGTGACACCATTGTCAATGGCAACAATGCTGCCACACATACCATAACAACAATATTCAATCACACCAGTGAAAATGTGCTGATAAAAGGGTTTAGTTACATAATGTATGTTGCTTGGTCATTGGGATGCCATGTCGATGATGACGTCGGTACAAGAGATGTGGTGTGCCTCTTGCAGTATCACTGCCATCAATCTTTTGATATCATTTAAAGGCTATAGGGCAGCGGGATATAGCCTATATGGCCTATATAGGCTGTGTTCCTTCCCAAGATTCGAGGTCAGCATTTAGCAGAAAATGAGAAGATAGACTTACCAGCTTTTTCGGTAAGCAATACAAAAAATAGACCTGTGCTGTGCTACTGCATGACTTGACATAAGGTATTAGCAATGTTTAAATTTATCAACAGAACACAGTATTGCTAGGATACTGTCAATTGCTCTGCCAAGTGCGGCAGTGCCAACCTTACCGATGTGTTCATCAAAGGGGGCTGCCTGAGTGTGAGCGGTCACTAGTCCCAGCTATTTGCAAACCGGCTTGTCATCGTAGCTGACTCCTCCGTTAATTATAAAAGCTGAATAAACAAAACCAGTTAACCAGATATTACTGCGGAGTACGTGCGGAATATCTGTAATGGCTGTAAGTATGCATCCAAAGTAGACTGTGCATGGGCTGTGGCAACGGAAAGCCGTGCGAATCCGTCTTATCTCGGATTCTCGGACACAGAGTGGGAAAATGATATGTCGGTCGCTGCCAAATCGATTGAGTCAAAACTGTGGCCGGTTTCTTCACCGCCTGGATCCATAAATTGTCACGTCAGTGGCGTGGATGGCGGGTTCCGTCATTCCATGGGAAATATCAAATCATTATTTAAAGTGAAGGGGTTACGATTACGAAGAACAGACTCCGCGCAGGCGGGAGCGATGAGTGCGTTCAGCTGATCCGCTGTGGGATTAACCTCTTCCTCGCACAGGCAGGCTGCATGGGTTTGACCAGCAGTGCACAAACACAATGCAATGCATGATGCACATTGACAGCTGCACAGATCCCCACCCCGGCTGTTTGGGGCGTTTAATTCATGTCAGAGACTATTCTTAGATCTCATCTGTCCCGTGATTTTGTAGGCTAAAGCTGCGTCGGTTTGTAGGGAACATTGCATAGTGCATAGCCTACGCCCATTCTTTGAAGCAAAGTAGACAATTTGTTGTAGGCTGCTGCATGCTGCCATGTAGCCTATTGATTGACATCTGTACTAAACACTATAACAGCACACATTATCACAAGCCAGGACTTTCATGATGCTTATTATTTCCAAAGAGAAACCCTGGCCTACATCGATAATTTAGCAGGCTGAGCGGAACGCCATTCTTTATAGCACACTCTAATGATGTAATGTTTCCAAAAAAGTCACAGGAGAAACCTGATATCCCCCGGCAACAGTGGTGCCCCAGAACCGCCCTACACCACAAGGCGGATGACAGCCGCACATACACATAACGACTGACACTATAGTCTCTGTAGAACATAGAAGACACACGTTCAAAGTATTTAAGTCACACAATGATTCATATCTGCCTGGCCCGACGAGATATGCCCCCGAAAAGTCGCCAGTAACATATCGCCACCGTTCAAATGAGGTAATAACAGTAGGCTATACTCACTGTCATGTTTTCTGTAGGTTCTGCGCTCTCAAGACATCGTGAAGTAAATTCCAGCTCTAGACAACAGCGAGGTGTGAATGTTTTAACAGCTTTACCGAGGTCAGGTGGTGGTGGTGGTGGGCTAGCCTACGCTGGTCGCCGCTACCCGGAGAAATCACATCAGAGAGCCGGTAGATGATTCAGAGCGTCGGTCAGTCAGTACAGTTATCGCTGTGCTGTCTCACAGTCTGTGCGTGTGCGTGCGTGCACCGTGGAATAGCGCTATACAGTCACACCAGAGTCACTTCAGTGAGTGAAACAAATCAATACAAAAACAGGAGGCTTCAGTCAGATCTCCGCTTCCAACCCCAGCGCAGGTCACTCACTGACTGACACCCTCTTTCTTCAACGGCACTGGTCGGAGTAATGGCTCAGTAAAAGCCTCAGCGTGAATGTCTGCAACCGCGCTCGCACAGCCTCATACGTCGACTGGAAACAGCATACTGAGCATAGCCTATCTATACGCTCCTCCGAGAAGCCCCGAGTCCCGTGTGGGCGTGCGAGGGCTTTTAAGAAGCGCACATATAACCTTGCTTCTGCTATACAGCCTTCATAACAGCATGTCTAGCGAGCCTACTAGTATACTACACACCCTTGGCTTAACTGTCGCAACCTGCAGTTCTGAGTGAGGAGAAAGTGACGACGAAAAACACTGTGGCTGGCCCAACCTTCTGCACCCACTGACCTTGCACAGGATGGCAGAAAGAGAGAGAGAGAGAGAGAGAGAGAGAGAGAGAGAGAGAGGAGAGAGAGGGGGGGGGGGGGCTATCTAGGTGAATTATTTAACATACCTGTGCTGGTGTTCTTAATTATTTCCAATGTTATTTTCTGTCACAGTGGTTGTGAATACACAGAGCTACATCTACCATGGGGAATCTCAAGGACCGTTCTGTTGTCACAAAAGCTACTGTGTTAAACCTAAACCATGCCACTGGCCAAGTATTAGTAGATTAGAACATTAAACTGTTGAAAATCAGTTCTTTTGATAGAGGGTTGAAACTTGAAAGGATTCTTAAGTCATTTGGCGCAGATGCCAAAGGGACATTAACATGCATGCACACACGCACACAGTCACACATGCACACACACGCACACACACACACACACACACACACACACACACACACACACACACACACACACACACACACACACACACACACACACACACACACACACACACACACACACACACACAAAGGCCCATGCAGATGGCAGGTGAAGTGTCAAACCAGAGGAGGGTTAAAGCAAACCTGGCACGATATCTTCATGTTTCATTTCACTCCCTTATGTAGCAGCTGGTAATTTACATATGCAGACGTGCGGTAATCAAGCTAATGTCATTGATAAACTGCTCCAGTACACATACAGTATACTCCATATCCTCTTTGGACCATAAGAGGATATGGAGGATACCAGGCATAAAACCAAGGTACATTCTTTACAAAAAGTTTAAAAGCCAACATGTTTCGACCAACAACTGGTCTTCATCAGTGTCTCGGCCTTTGGCCTGGCGGAGACAATTAACTGAGCATGCAGCAATTCAAAGACTGAGCTTCTCCTTGCACTCCAATGGGGACTCTCCACTAGTAGAAATCTTCCGATTGAGGAGACTGCTGGACTGTAACGAGGCTGTGCCAGTCAGAATAGGTTCACTAACTTCACTCCCTTCAAGTCCAAGATCATATCCTATGCTCTGCTTCTCCAAATTGTACTTGCGTATTCCCAAACATCAAAGGGTCATTGTCAAGCAAGTGAACTTGCATAGTGAATCAGTGTATTGTTAGCTAAAAGCAAGGGACTTTGGGGCTTTTATCCATGGAGAAGGGGAATAATATGAGTTCATGTTCACACCAGGCAATTAACTTAATTAACTTGTCAACAGCTGGCTATTAGTTTAGAGTAGACTATGCACATATCTCACAATCAAAGATGCACGCACGCACGCACGCACACACACACACACACACACACACACACACACACACACACACACACACACACACACACACACACACACACACACACACACACACACACACACACACACACACACACACACACACACACACACACACACACACACACAATTTAGTTTACTTGCTGAGTTATTATGACTAATGTTCGACTATGCAGATATATTGTTGGTGTGGAATCCTTTCCACAGTGAGAACAAAATAAAACAAAAGGCACAGGGGCAACAGATATAGACGTCAGTGGCGTGTCACAACAAAGATTTATGAATATATTCCTCAAACCTACAAATGGATGCTGACTTTTACTGTGACTTCGATGTAGAGTGGTGGTCAAAGAAAGCTCACCATTCAACATCACTCACAACATCGCCACTTCGGGCAACTCTGACAAAATGGCCATTTGTTTGTCTCTCTGTGTCCTGTGGTGCCAAGGAGCAGAGCTGCAGTGCCCATGAAACTGCCAATCAATGGAATTGACCAACAACCACAATGGTGCTTGGGGATGGGGGACTGCGGGGGCAGTAGTAAACTGAAAAACAGACACATTTTATACAGTATCTGGGCAGGGTGCACCATATCCGACTACCTATCAGTCAGTGCTCCGGTGCAGGAATCACTTAAGGCCTATTACTGACAGAGAGATAATGCTGGAGAAAAGAAAAGCCCTCAGATAATACAAAAAAGTCAGGGAACATCTTCCTCTGCTTATATCTGTCATATACAGCCGTTTAAAAAACAGGCTGCTCCTGACAGTCGGTGAGAAACTGAAGCTGTCTCTCCCTCGTCAGGAACTCACCCACTCTAACGGAGAAACACAGGAGTGACCTTGCAGGCTATGCTCTCTCCCTATAGTTCTGTCCTGGGACCGAGGGAGAGAGAAAGAGCTTACATTGAAAACAACATTTGAGCTGAACCAAAAGACAGAAAATGAAGCATCAGAAACATAACTGTGGTACAAGGCTTGAAGTCAGGAGGTGTCCTCCTTGGCTATAAGAGACACATCAAGCCTCATGGGGCCAGACGATTCATAGACTCAATAGTATACCTCCTTCCATTGTTGGAAACACTGGAAGTCCACTGAAACGTGATGCACAGGAAGGGCACAGCTCTTTTTGCCATAAACATGCATGGCAGGTCAAAAACGCTTTCTGTACTAGACACAGCCCCTGTAGTTGCATGTTTGTGGCCAGAGGTGCTTCTGTTTTGTGACATCATGCATGTAGTGGTCTGAGCTGAGATTGGTCTACTTTTAAAGGACAGACATGCATACATAGACAAAAAATAAATCTATTAAGGGGCATTGCTCCATGTTTACAGTTTAATTTGACAAACCTTGATGGCCCTTTGCCTCCACAGAACATTGAGTTGCTGTTAGTTACAGTACTTGTGGCAAATACAAGGAAACAAGGAACAACTAAAACCTCATGAGAGCAGCCTAGTCCGTGAGGCAGCAGCAGCAGGATGCAGGCTGTGTTTGATGATGAATAGCAATGTCAGATGGACACAATGAAGTGTTCTGACCCTTAACTTGGAGGCTGACCTGCCATTCTGAATGGAATGGGTGGGCAAACCGTTTAGACCAACCACCAATCGCAACCCAAAACACAATGATGATTAACTCCATTCAAAGTAGTACAAAAAGAGGAGTTGTGTGAGTTGGTGGGTATTGTATGCACTCTGTGTGTGTGTGTGTGTGTGTGTGTGTGTGTGTGTGTGTGTGTGTGTGTGTGCGTGTGTGTCCATGTCAGAGTGTGAGAGTGTGTGTCTGTGTGTATGTGATCAAAAAAAAAAAAAATTCTCGACGATTTTCACGAATTCCCTCCCATCTAATTCACATGTTCAAAACAGTCCACTATAGGTTTGAATACATACATCAGAGAAAGTAAAGATAAATAAACAATTCCTTTACAGCAAAGAAAGAAGAGCGTTTCCTATTTTACAGTGTAATTCTAAAGGCCAGCCTGGAGTATATATAGGGAAGCTATATTCAGCCCTAACCCCCCCAGAGAGCTGGAACTAGCAGAGAGTCTGAAAAAGTCAGCCAAGTCATTATAATGAAGTTGTGACCAGAGTCACCAAAGACGAGATCATAATCACCAAGAAGAGCACAGAGCAGAGCCCCCCCCCCCCCCCCCCCCCCCCAAGCCCATTACTTCCACTACATGCTAACGCTAATTAGTGCATGGGAAAGATTGTAATCAGTTCAATTAGCCAAGCCAGAAAGAGGCCTCCTGTGGGGAAGAAGAGAAATTTAGGCCCACGTATATGTGCAAGCAACCGGAGTGTGGGGGCATATTAGAATATTCATCGATCCTGGCATGCTACATGAAGGTAAAGATATAGGTATTCTAAATCTTATTTGGGGACATTTTTGGGGTCAAAGAAACAATTTATTTTATATAACTCCAGGGAACATGAGGAAGGTGTCTTTAAATATCTCTTTCCATGATCATGATGTGCAAATTAATCATGATCAATTTGCACACCTTCAAAATAATGAGGTTATATATTTTTTGTTTTTCCGCCAGGCCGATCAAGGCCAGTGACTGATGTTTTCATCCTTGTTCGTCTGTGTGGGTCAGTCTGTGAGCAACTATTCTCCAGCACTGTTGGACCAACCGGTATGAGACTTTGCACGGACACTCCCAGTAGGGCAAGGAAGAACCTCTGCCGCAAATATTTCAAATTGGCTTCATGTTGGCGCTATAACAGAGCCCGTCACGCTTTGGCTTGAAACATAGGTCATACAGACATCATGACAAACATCTGGAAAACGCACTGACAAATTTTAGATTTTATCCAAAACTCACACAAATCGGTACACATTGGGCTCCATTTTCGTCGCCGCCGTTACCCGCGACGCAGCTCGCAAGTCGGCCGCTGCCCGAAAATTACGAGTATAGGAGCTTGCTCTGTCCCTTAATGGTGTTTCGGGGGGTGGGGGTTGCAGCACAAGTGAGACTTCAAGGCAGAAACGCATCACTCTTCCATGGGCTATGAGCATAGACCGTAAGGCTATGAAGCAATATCGCACTGGGCATAACGGGCAACGGATAAGGGATCTCATAAAGGCAATGGCATGTGGCACGGTGATTGGTTAAACCACACCTATGCATAATGTAACGGGTAGCGGAGGTGTTTTAGGAATTTAGACAGGAAACCAAAATACCGACTTTAGTGGGGGAACACCCCTCCCCCACTGCAAATAGTGTATTTAGAATGCTCGAACGAAAATGGAGCCCATTATCTCTGCATGGCTCATATCAGATATATATTTTAGATTCCATTACAAATGGCAATATGAAGGCCTTCGACATTGCACAGGTCTTGGTAGGCAACCTGGCCTGGCAGAGACCTGCGCTCAGAGGAGCGCACCTTTCTAGTTTCCTGTTGATACCTGTACACCAAACTGCTCTCTTCTCCATCCTCTTTCTGCAACGCTGCAGAAAAACAGGCACAGTGGTTTAAGCGTCAGAGATAGAGACAGAGACTTTGAGACTGTGTCAGGTCCCAATCCCCCAGTCTCTATTCTGCTCGCCTGGCACCCCTCCACGCCTGTTTCTCTGCCCTGTCAGCAATACAGCCGGCGGAGAGATGCATCCTCCTAGCCCTGAGCTCGGCTCCGCATTATGCCGCACTCGCAGACGTCCACACAATTTACTGCCCTTACCAAATTGGATGGTGTCTCCCGTGCTTTGCACAGGCCTCGCACCTGCTGTTCTCAAACTTCTCTCATAAACGCCACAAGGTATGGAAGGAGAGAAGAGAGGCAGCGACAGTTGATTTAGGGAGGAAATTAAGCTAGACACGATGGAGTGTGAAACAAAGAGAAAGGTGATTGATGGTTTATATGAGAAAGGGAGATGGAGTCGTGGAGTTGTTTGAATTGCACAACATGCACAGATCAATGGCAAGATTCTTTCCCCGAGCACAAGGTAGCAGCTGGAAACTTTACTTCATCAAGAAATCTCCATGGTCTGCAGGTTTGGTACGGTAGCACCTGCTGACGAGCTCAACAGGACACTGAGGGCCAGTTGTGTTGTTTGGCAGGTCTCCACTCACCAGGCAGGACGATAGGAGTGTGTGTGTGATGTTTGGCAAAATGTTTAGGAGCAATATAAACGTGTGTGTGTGTGTGTGTGTGTGTGTGTGTGTGTGTGTGTGTGTGTGTGTGTGTGTGTGTGTGTGTGTGTGTGTGTCTGTGTGTGTGTGTGTGTGTGTGTGTGTGTCTGAGGCAGAGTTGAAAATGTTCATGTGGCATTTCTTCCTCGGCCTAGTGGGAATGTGCGTGCACAATTTCATGGAAATCACACGATGTGTTCATGATTTGTAGCATTTTGTTTGAAACTGAGCACTCCTGCGAACTTTGGAAGCCAATCTTAGCCAATCAGGATGGAGTCTGAGAAATCTGAAAGACCCGTTTCGTTGAATGGCTCGAGAGACTGTGTACCAATTAGCGTGATGTTTGGACAAAATCTGTAGGTGTACTGTCCAAAAACTTATTTTGCACAAAGCGGCCTCATGGTGGCGCTATAACAGGCCGTTCTGGAAAATTTCCAGGGAGTGTGTGTGCAAAATTTGTCATCGACCGGGTTAATGGGGCCGGAGATTAGCTGTTCACAGAAGGATGGACGGAGTGCAAAACATACTCTCTCCCCATGCCTTCGGCCTGGTGGAGACAAAATGTGCGTGCGTGCGTGCGTGTGTGCGTGCGTGCGTGTGTGCATGTGCGCACGTGCATGTTATGTGCGTGTGAGTGTGTGTGTTTGTGTAATCCCTGAAGTGCCCTGGAAGGTGGCAGAACACTGTCTAGACCAATTATTGGTCCATTCTGAGCTGTTGGGTTTGAGACGTCTAGCATCACTCAGATATGGCCTCATAACTCATCAGTGGATAAACAGCTGTCAGTTAGAAGGACAGAGAGATGGCGGAGGAGTGTGAAGACTTTAAGATTGAACCCTGGCTGTTTATAGGGTGTTCAGATTACATGGTTTTACACCCCATTCACTGGATAATGGAGTATACAGGGCAGTAGACCAAACAGTAACTGATAGCCTAAACAAAAGACAAGGACCTTTAATATTTACAAGCAACAAGCTGCAAGATATCTTAGAAGACCTTGAACCTGATCTACACATTCAGTGAAAAGCATATCTATAAGACATTGTACATTGTGGACAACACTAAGCCTATAGAAATAAGATCTTGGTTTTAAATAAGTAGCTTAAAAGAAAGCAGGGGTAAAGGCTTGTGGTGGTGATTACAGTTCTGTGACTGAAAGGTCACAGTTTACATTCCTGCTACTACCATTTGTCGGCTTGTGTTGGTCTGTGATGCAAGCTGTTTTCCACTTGTGTGTTTGCGCAAAGCTATGGCTCTTATTTTGCTCTGAGACATGACATCGAGATCAGATCAGCAAATGAAATGACTGCGTCATCACACAGGGAGGCATGGTTGGTTATGGCAGATGTTGGGTGGAAAAAAATGAATAAATACAGTACAGGATGAAGTAATTGACGAGTCAATAGAGGAAATTAGATCAGATTATGCCAATTTAAATCATAGCCTGTTGAATTCCTTCTGACACTTTCAAGTGGATTATACATAACACAACAGTGGTGATTAGGGCTAATCCATGACAGTGCTGAGATAATGAACTCACCTGTGAATACGTTGTCAGAGTATGTAAAATAGAAACGGAAAAACAACAATCAAAGAAATTATGCATGTAATGGTTTCAGAAATGACAGATCCATTACCTTCTCAACTAAACAGTTGCAGTGGAGTGTAAATGCTAAATGCAAGGGTCCTTGATTTGGTAACTTCGACACAGGTTAGGTTAACAGGTAGTTATACTGGTGAGGCCAGCTAGAATAATTTTAGATGCATAATAATGGTTAAGGCAGGGCACTGTGAAGTGTGCTGAAAAGTGAGCCATCTAGCAGAGGCAGAGTGGTTTGGCCAAACACCCTGGGATCAGGGTGGAATAAGGTAAGGTAAGGTAAGGTAATACCATGTTCCCTGTAAAGGAGGGCTCATCATCAGAGTTAAGTATCCCTCTCAAATGCTGGCCCGTCTCTCTCATCTGTTCTGCATGCTGTCTGTCTTATCAGTCTCTTCCTAGATCCAAACTCTCACTCTCAAATGGTAATGGTGGAAAAAGTACTCAATTGTTTTACTTAAGTAAAAGTACATTACAAGTAGAAGTCCCGTATTCAAAATAAAAGTACAAAGGTATCGGCATCAAAATGTACTTAAAATACTAAAAGTAAAAGTACTCATATCGCAGAAGTTCAAAATGTGTACAAAATCTTTTGAAAATAGGCGATCTACAAGCTCACAATGCGTAACATCGCGACACATTGTGATCTTATAGATCTGCTATTTTCAAATGGCCGAAATGTATAGGGTTGAAGTCATTCATGAACACATGAAGAGGAGCCACAACGACCTCTACTGCCAAACACTGAGGGAAGAACGGATCACCTCAGCAGCCTGTGGGCAAATAAACTGCTCTGTAACCAGCCAGAACGGATCACCTCAGCAGCCTGTGGGCAAATAAACTGCTCTGTAACCAGCCAGAAACATGAAGACACCGATGAACCAAAACCTGACAGCCATCAGCAGTTTACCGAGAATATAGCTCTGACGGGAGAAGGAAAGGCGCATCAGATGAGTTACACTGGAAAGAAAACCCACAGCTGTCAACAGTGTGGCAAGAGTTTCAATCAGTTGAGTGACCTGAAGAAACCCCAGCGTCGCCACACTGGAGAAAAACCTTTTCACTGCAAACATTGTGACAAATGTTTCATTGAGAGGTAATTTACAGAGACACCAGCATATTCCACACTGGAGAAAAACCTTACTATTGTAAACAATGTCACAAGAGTTTCACTGCATCATGTGACCTGAAGAGACACCAGTGTATGGCTGCAGTGTATGAGGCCATCCATGGCCCCGCATCTCTCTGAGATGGGGCCCCATCTCAGGGGACACCTCAAGATGTTCTATTAGAAAAGCTGCTTGAGAAAACTACCCCGTCAAAAGGAATCCTGCAGCAAATGGGCCTTACAGTGAGCAGTGTTGAATCATTCAGAAGGTAGACCACAGGGCAGGTGATAAACGTAAGAATGTTAGATGTGTGTGTGTGTGTGTGTGTGTGTGTGTGTGTGTGTGTGTGTGTGTGTGTGTGTGTGTGTGTGTGTGTGTGTGTGTGTGTGTGTGTGCACGTGTGTGTGTGTGCACGCATACAGTCAACTGTGTATCTGGGTTGATACACGTTTTCTTATTTCAGTGCATGTTGCTTAAAACCCATAACTTCAAGCCACAATGTCTACTATGTACAGTAGATGGTTTTGACTAGGAGGGTTTATTATGAGGAAATCTGTAATCTTGTTACCTTTGTGTGTGTGTGTGTGTGTGTGTGTGTGTGTGCGCGCGGGTGGTGGTAACAGGAGAGATGTTCACCTTATGTAAACATGCTGAAATTTTAATGGAGTAATGTCCTTAGTAAGCCCCCCGTTAGGCAAGGACGTTGAGAGCGTGAGAGAGAGAGAGAGAGAGTACTCTGTACGTTTGCTCCCCTCCACATTCCCACATTCATGCCATCTCCTCTCAGTCTCATCTCAGCTCTACTCACACATGTGAACACGTTGGCAGCAGTGGGAGACTTCATGGGGATTCTTATGCCCAATCTCCCCCTCCTCCTCCTCCTCTGCTGTGCCAGCTCTCTTCCAGCTCTGTGCTTCACTGCCACCTCTCCTTACCCCTCACCTCCTGCATTCCTCTCCATGCTGTAACCCATTCTGCCTTCCATCTGTGCGCAATGTGGGATCTAACCGCCGACTTGATGAGCCCCCTCTCTCAGACCCTCCCCTCCTCTCCTCCTCTCCTCTCCTCTCCTCTCCTCTCCTCTCCTCTCCCCTCGTCTCCCCTCGTCTCCTCTCGTCTCCTCTCCGTCCTGCATGGTGACCGGCTGCCCATGTGTTCTGTGAGCTGGAAAAGTGTTCTGATAAGCACAGTGGGCGTCAAACAGGTGTGACAGGCTTCGCATTCTCCGTAGCCATCCCCTCCGCATGAAGCGAAAACTGCTGCTAAATTGTCAATCCTGCATCACCCGTTCTCCAGCCATGTGCCCCAACCCCTTCCACTACATCCCAGCGACATGGTGCCAGTCACCCACTGATGCAGGGATGATAGCTACATACAGTACCATGATTCCCCTATAAGTAGCGCCTAAGGTGCTGTGAGTATGTGCACAGCATCTGAATGAGAATGTATTCAAGCTGGTACAAATGGAGACAAATGATTGCTTATGGCAGGAACATTCGTGCAGGCATGCACACACACATGCATGCATGCAGACACATACTGTTAACACACAGCACATTATTTCAGTTTGAAAAGATCTATCCAGCTCTTCTCAGTTGTCCTCTGTCAGGGTTGCCTATACACCTTTGGTCTGAATGGCTCCACTTAACATCCTTCATACAACATAAAACAAGAAATTATGTCATAGTCATATTTGTCAGGTGAAACAAGCGCTGTCTCCGTTCTCCCCCCCACATATATATATATATATGGCCGTGGTTGCCAGACTTCCGCAGTGCGGGGCATGGCTTAGGAGGCAGCCAATCATGACTAGGTTGCTACTACGTGATTGGCTACACGAGTGGTGCAGACTCCCATTGGCTTAGGCGGCAGTTTCTGTAGTAGTTTGGACAACAATGTAACGTTGGTGTGAAGCCCACAGCAGATTGGCTTGTTGAACATAGGAAGACAACGACGTGAAAACAAGGTTCCGGAGATGTATGATGAGTCACAGATAAGGCTTTGTTCCCATGTTCAGTTTTACCTATATAGTCTTGTAAGTACACACGCACAGCGGCATCAATGCTAGGACAAATCTATAATCATTCATTCACAACCTAGGAGGTTGCTGCTGTGTTGTGCAGCTGTGTAGAGACCGCTTGCACTTGATGCAGCGTTAAACCACATGGAGGGAGTATGCACAACTCCACTGCGTGAACACAGTGCCCTGACACAAATCATAACATTTATGAAGATTTGTGGAACAAAGAGTGTTGTGCGGAGGCACATAAGTAGGGATAGATAGTTTACTATTAAGGCGAATAGAGAATAGTGGAATAAAAGCCCACATTTATCCACCTGTCACACCACTGAACTAGCAGCCATTACATTTTGACAGTAGAGTGCTCTAGATGTGACCAAAGGTAAAATGCAGGGAATGTTCCCACCCTGCTCAGTCCCATTAATCAGTCTCAGCCTGAATGTATACTACTTTCTCTCGCATGCACACATGCACGCACGCACACATGGACACACACTCTCCCATTTTTACATATAATCTGATAAAATCTTGTGATACACAGGAGTGAAAACACAGAGTGAAAATAGTGAAAACATTTGTTAAGACATGTAGCAATAATCCCCTCCCAAAAGTTTGAATGTAGAGAGGAAATAATATGGGTGGATGGAGAGATGGGCAGATGCAGACGAGAAGAATATAGGGATGAGATGAGAGAGAGATAGAGAGAGAGAGAGAGAGAGAGAGAGAGAGAGAGAGAGAGTGAAAGAAATGAGTTTTGAATAACCTTCAGCATTCTGGTGCAATGTGAGCAAGGTAGGGTCATCTCAAGGGAAGCTAAGCCCTGAATTCTAATCACAACAATAAGGTCAAGAGAGTAATCCCCTGTCCATGGAAATGTCACCGGTCACAGGTTCTGCACTGCTCCCCAATGCACCGCATCCCAGCACGCAGCTATCGACCACCCTCTAATTAGTAGAGGACAGAGGACAATATCATGGACAAAATGCAGTATAAAATCCTGTGTTAATGTAACTCTGAGGGTCTACAAATGTAACCAAATGGACCTGTAAGTTACACACCAAATGTTCTCAGAGTTACAAATGGATAAAGTAAAAGTAAAAACACTGAAAGAAAACACTCCCTTTTCACGCACGCACGCACACACACACACACACACACACACACACACACACACACACACACACACACACACACACACACACACACACACACACACACACACACACACACACACACACACACAGGGTAACATGTTGTACACACACGCTCATACACACACAAGCTCTCCAGAGACAAGAAAGCTAGGTGACTAATATACCAACCTGAATTAATCACAGTCTAAAAGCTAATGGAAATGAGATTGCTAGCTACAGATGACCTCACTGAACACACATACACGGTGAAATCCGGAGTGTTGATTTAACTCTAGATAGACCCATAAGGGTTTTAAACTCTGGATCTAGGTATTCTCTGGGGAAAAGATTTACATGTATCCTTACTAGCAGCAGTTATTTCCAACAGAGTGATTAGATTGAGAACATGACCAGGGTTTGAACAGCTTCTGTTTGACACGCATGTCAAACAGCCCTGACATGCAAGTATGCAGGCATGTAAGGGTGTGACACCGCACACATGTATTCTATTCACGCATGGTGCACAGCCGCGCACACGCATGCACACAAGCACCAACAGTGCAATGGGGCAGTGAGAGCAATATAGCATGCTCTGCCATATCCTGGTTCAAACTACTGCAATTCAGCTCACATCTACACGTGAAATCTACACAGCCTTACACTCCTAGTGTACGAATGTCAGTCCAGGCCGAAACAGGCCGGCCGTTTTAGGAAAACAAAAAAGGTTGTGTGCCTTTCCCAGGCTTATTTAGAGGCCAAATCAGGGCTATTCCTTTTTTCGGCGTGTAGCCTAAGTGCCTCTCCAACTCATTTTCCCGGGCTGAATTAGAGGCCCTGCAGAGCGTCCCTGGACACAGAACTGTCTTTTGTTACAAGGTTAGAAGTCACAACGCCACTGTCCTGTCACTGTGGCCATGTGTGTGTATACGTATGTAGTGTATGTATGTGGGCGTGATGTAATGACAGAGACGTAAATAGAACAGACAAAATAACACAGGGAGAAGAGGAAGATGACATTAGAAAGACAAGCAAGGCTGAACACAGAAGGTGAATAAGGATAGAAAAGGAAAATGTCTGTCATGATTCAAGGAAGTCATTTATTAACATGAGGGGGGAGAGAAAAAAAAGGAGCCGGGGCGTTTCCTAAAGGGAAGGGCATAATGCCTTTCCACCCGCAAGACCAGGGTGTGTATTCATGCCAGCAGTCACAGTGTGGTATTCCATATGAACTGGTGATTGATGAGGCGAGGTCTGGTGACATTATTAAACCCATTCAACTCATTAACATTTTAACTACCTGGACACTTTGGGCAGAAGGGCATGGTGTGTGTGTGTGTGTGTGTGTGTGTGTGTGTGTGTGTGTGTGTGTGTGTGTGTGTGTGTGTGTGCATGTGTGTGTGTGTGGGGGGGATTACATAGATGCAATCACAAGAGCTGCAAAAGTCTGATACTTGAAGTTTCAAATGCAATTTGCGTCGGATAATACGAAACCGTATATCCAATACCATTACTTTTCAGGAAACGGGCCGGGGGGGAAAGCGCCTGTGTTCCAATTGATTTAATGTAGTTATTATTTAGTCACAAGTTTAGTCCATCCATACATGCTACGTCCATCCATACATGCTACATCCATCCATACATGCTACGTCCATCCATACATGCTACGTCCATCCATACATGCTACGTCCATCCATACATGCTACGTCCATCCATACATGCTACGTCCATCCATACATGCTACATCCATCCATACATGCTACGTCCATCCATACATGCTTTATTCCCAGTTCCACCTGATCTCTCATCTCCATCCCAGAGTCTTGGCTCCTTATAGTCAATTACCTTGAGCGAGTGAGGCTTTAGTTTAGAGAATACAACCTGCTACCAGCCTGCTGACTAAGACATGCATTATCTATGCATCCACAGAGGATCACAAACAACTGCTTATTGCTCATAAAAGTCAGACAAGCTTTTACTATAACACATGCGCACGCACGCATGCATGCACACACACACGGTCACCCACGCATCCATGCATTTTATTTTTTGTTTGTTTCAACATTGAGAGATGCAACGTAGCGTTTTCGTGGGGGCGTTTTCAAAACATAAATAATGATGATAAATTAAACAATCCAACGACACAAAACCATCAATGTATAGTAGCATCAGGTCAAGGGCTCTCCCACCATCCCAGGCCCAGAAGTGTCACCTAAAAAAAAGTGAATGATAAACAAAATAAATGAACAGACCAAATAACCTTATGTCAAAGCAGAGTCTACAGGATAAATACTGCTAAAAAAAGAATGCAATAATAATGAACAAAATAAGATGTTTTGCCTACTGTATAATGGCATGGCAAGTGGTTAGCAGAAACATACATGTTTCTTTGATTCCATCATCTGGAACCTTCCTGGTAGTCATGGCTGCCAGTTCCCACCTGATGTTGTGTGGGAGTCCTGACCTCTCCAGACAGTACTGAATAACCACGAGCTTGCATAAAGTCTTCAGGCTAGGACTGAAGTCTAAGATATACAGGTCATCATTGGTTGTGGATTCTTTGAATCCTCCACAGAGGATCATACGATTTCCCACAAGGCAACAGCACATCCTAGACATCCCTGAACATGGGCCTTTGGCTTAACCTCCTTATAGGAGGAGGTATCTGGATTCAATTTCCACAGATGAAAGCTGTCACCATTGAACCTATACACACAGTTCTCTTATAGGGAAATCCTGAAATATGCTGCAGTGCATACTTGTGGAAGAGCAAACCATGAAGTGTTTAGCAGCGACTGCCAGCGAGGAGCTGGTCTGTGTCAAACACAATTTTGTTGTGGGAGGCCTGAAGGCTCTTAAATATATGTCACAGCCCCTGCCACAGTCTGTGCCACACCCACGCATCCTGTGCCCTGATGACTACTTAAGTTAAATGGTTCCACGTGTGTGTCTCACCTCACCTGCTCCCATTCTCCCTAAGGACCTAGTCTATATATAGCCCTTGATGCTTTCATGTGGTTGTTGGTTTATCAGTTTGCTCTTCCTATGTGTATGTATTACTATTGCCTTATAAGGTGTACCTGAGTTCTATTTTTCCAAGTAAAGACTTTGGGCTGTATTTTGCGTGTCTTAAGTACCAGGTCTTATTACCTAACTTGAGTAAACTAAAGACCTGGAGGCGCGATCAATGCCATTTGGCTATTCTGAGTGGCCAAAGAGCACTTTAAACAGCCCTTTAAGTTTATTCTCTGTGTCCTTGAATTCTGCATTTTGGGTCCTTAACTGGGATAGAAGCCTGCCAATATGATCATCTTTGTACCATTGATGACGGCAGAGTGATATGCTGAAACATATACCTTAGTGTTCCTCTGACACACCTCGTGTCACGTCTCCATATATGAATATCACGACACTGACCTCAACAAACCCTGGATGCATACATGGAGAAGACTGGATCATCACCTAGATCTGCATATATGGAGCCAGCCAGCAACTCTACATATGACCTCAAACCCTTAGATCTTCATATATGGAGCTGACCTGTTCTGACATTACACATGTTGATCCACCTCCCTACCCATCCTTCCTCTTCAATGTCTCCCTTTTGACTGATACCTGTCCATTCAAACTCTAGACCAAAGTTATTAGTGAGTTTCTCAACAGGCTCGAAATTAAGGCCCTGCCCTACCTGGGCCCTCATCAAACCCTGTACACTCAAGACACTGCCTCCGCTGCCACCCTTAGATCTTAAATATATGGAGCTGACCTGTTCTGACATTCCATATGTTGATCTGACCTCATAAAACCCTGTACACTCAAGGCACGATTAAAATATGGCCAGTACATAATTCATTCCATATGTTGATCTGACCCCCCATCCCAAAGCGCCAGTGCTCGGCCAGCAGTCTGCCGTCACCCAGGCGGATGCGTGCACACGACCTCGCCCTTTAGGGAGTCTTACTGGAGACTAGAGCTCTGTTGTGACATCACAAACACAACACAAATCACTATAGCACTACTCAGGGTTTTTTTATGAGATATGCTCATCATCACCGGGAGAAACCACAGGAACACACGATAAAAGCTCCACAGAAATATTAATAACGTTGAGGAAGCAATTATACCGCCTCCGTATGCCTCTGCCGCAATTGGATACTGTAGATTAGGTTTGCACTTGACTGGTTTTGTCTGGTAGCTCCAAGAAGGGCGTCATATCACATGTTTTTCCTGGTAACAGCAAGACAGACTCATTTATGCCACTTTGACTACAGGGTCTCTGTCTCTCATCATCACCATGCTTCACTCTTTGTATGGGGCCTCCAGCTATAGAGCGTCGCAGTCCCGCCCCCTTTCAGAACGACGAGTGGCCCAGGAAATGATTCTCCATTCATTTTCTCCATAGGCTTTTCAAAAAGTATTTATTTAAAGACGGTTACGCCGCGGACAAAGCCAACTCGGATCGTGACAAATCAGGACAATAATTACAATGTTTTGGGCCGATCAAATAATTAGTAAGAAGAAAAACAAAACAAATAGTGTTGTATCCTGCCTTTATTTTCTTCTTTCAAATTATTTGATTGGCACAAAATATTGTGTTTGTTGTCATGATTTGTCACGATCCGTGTTGGCTTTGTCCGCAGCGTAACCATCTTTATATAAATACTTTTTGAAAACCTATGGAGAAAATGAATGGAGAATAATTTCCTGGGCCACTCGTCGTTCTGAAAGGGGGTGGGACTGCGACGCTATAGGGATTCATTCATGGATGAATAATGCAAGGATAGCATAGGATGGTTGTCAACATGTAACGTTACCTGTGGTTTGTGCTGATGTAACTAGATAGATAGATAGATAGATAGAATACTTTATTGGCAGTTTAAGAAAATTTACAGAAAATGACATCATTTAAAAAAAACGCCAAATGGACTTAGACACAAATAAGCCTTCGCTTACTATGGGCTTACTGTCTTATATCTATCTATCTATCTATCTATCTATCTATCTATCTATCTATCTATCTATCTATCTATCTATCTATCTATCTACCTACCTACCTAGTACCTACCTGAGTAAAGTACAATGGTGAATGGTGTAAAGTAACTACATTGTAAGTAGATGCATCGTGATAGATGCGTAGAAGCTTGTAGAACTGCTATCTTCAAAAAATGTAAACATTTGATAACTTGAAATGGGACATGCTGCACAATGAGTGCTACTTTTACTTTTGGTACATTGAGTACATTTAAATGCCAATACTTTTGTACGTTCACTAGAGTACACATTTTGAATTCCGGACTTTCACTTGTAACCGCGAGTATTTCTATTATTGCAATATTGATCCTTTTACTTAAGTACAAAATGTGAGTACTTTTCACACACTGGTTGTTCTGGCCAGAAGCCCCGCCGTCCCCTGCATTTCAGCCTCCTCCCCACCTCCTCCATCTTTCTTCCCGGTGCAGCAGCAGCACCTCCATGATCCCCCCGAGGGACAACAGGCTGGGTTGTCAGGCTGCCGAGCCCCCAGAGACGTGCGCAACGATGACAACGCCCCATCCCCCCCCCATCCCCATCCCCTCGGGACACAGCAGAATGGAGGGGGAATGAGACACAAGGACAGGGGTGAGAAGATTAATAGAGTGCTGTTGA
>NC_137870.1:23055853-23093353 GCF_963924005.1 Protomyctophum bolini | reverse complement strand
AAGATAGTGAAAATCTGAGAGGAAAGGTGTTGATGGAACAATTTGTAACCTTTAAAGGTCAAGTGTATTACTGTTATTATTTCCATGGCAATCTCTGAAATTTTGTCTACTTTTTACTTCTCCTTCTTCACTTTCTATATATTGAAGTGATTGCTTTGATCTTTTCAAAGCATCAAAGACAATCAGAGACATCAACCACCAGCCATTATAATATCTAAAAAAAAACATATTTTCCCAGGCCCAGTCGTATGTTATGTATCGGCACTGTTTGAAGACTTGTCTGGCAGTGTCTTTACTATAGAGTGTTACAGTAATGTCAATGGCCATTTGGGAAACCCATGCAGCTCTCATCCTGTTAACTATGGTATGGCTTTGTAGGGCAGTATAGAAGAACTATTGTTACATTACACCAGTGGTATTTCTGCAATCATTAAATCAGTGTCCTGTTTATTCTGACAGAGAAAAAAAGAAAAGAAAAAAGAAGCAGACTGGCAGTGGCAAGTCAGCCATACAGGCTCTAGTGTTCTTATTTTTTAATTCAAAGATTTGCCACGGACATGGACAAGTTTTGCCACAGACACGGCACCGTGTACCATGTATGGACACATGCATTCACACCCCTGGTGATAGTGTTACAGGCTGAACAGCAGCCTTTTACCTGCGGACATAGATGTGGTTTGGAAGAAGCATCTCATGAGAATGCTGCGCACGAAACACAAATTAATTAAAGTTGCCCGGAGGGGAGAGATGAAGCACCTGATGTACCACTTGTTGAAATAATCGTTTGTGAATGGCCTCATCTATTTATCCACCCCTTTCTCTGTTTATTAATGTAAATGGATGGAGGGGACATAGAGTTGAGGATTATACTGTAGCTCAATAGAGGACTGCAGGGCACTCCTTTCTCCTCCACCCACTCAGGGATTAGCTAAGTGGGGAGAGCCCCAAGTTAGCATTGTAACCTGATAAAATGCCCCATCATATTATTGAAAGGCATTTAGGAGCAATGAATACCAATGAGTGTCAACAAAACACGTTTCGGCAACCTGGCAAATGAAAACCATGCATCACACTGACAGAGTGTAATCCATCTGTTTGCTGACTGGAGCTCAACGTGCTGGCTTCCACGCGACGAGCCATGTCTTACTGCATGATTTGAAAGAGCAGGGAACATTCTTCGGGGTGTAATGGAACGCGGGTGGGGTTATGGAATTGTTTGTCTAAACAAGCAGAACTAATAATGTCGCACATGACAAGCTCATCTGAATATGAGAAATCCAGAGAGAGAGAGAGAGAGAGAGAGAGAGTTGGCTTCCCATGCTGCTGTTGATGTTTGTGTGCAGCTAGACGCAGACGTGCAGCTGTATATGAGATGATGGTCAAGCCAGGGAAGGGAGAGAGGGAGCGAGCGAGGGGACAGAGGAGGTGAAAAAGGGAGGGAGACAGCGATGAGAGTGGTTGGGCTGTGTTAATAGTTCTGCCCTGGATGGCCCTCTATCCCCACCGTGCCAAGCCTCCATGATTTATGGCCTATTTGGAGATAGCTGGGCCATGTACACAATCCCTCACACAGCCATGCCAGAGAGAGAGAAAGAGAGAGGGGGTACAGAGGAGATAACTTGGCCATGTAACATCCCTCACACAAGCTGTGAGTGCAGAAGGAGAAAGCAGAAGCAAACTAGAAAAAGTGCTCCTGGGAGCACAGGTCTCCACCGTCCAGGTCAGGAACGTTTGTGATGTTTGGACAAAATGTGTAGGAATAATATAAACGTGTGTTTTTTTTTGGTGCAAAAATGTGCCTCGTGGTGGCACTATAATAGGGCAATGTTAAAAGGGTGGAATTGATTTGAGTTCAAAACAGGCCACACCTGCAAACTTTCTGCTGGGCGAGCGCTGACGCTTTGGCATGGGGGGTCAGATCAACATGGAATTAATTCTGTACTGTGCCTCATGGTGGCGCTATAACAGGCCGTTCTGAATCACATAGAAGGAGGTGATGAATGCAGAGGTTGTAGAAACCGAGGGCTGGATAAGAGAAAAACCCAGCAAGAAAGGAGGAAGGGAGGACATAATGGGGGAGCTGCATTGTGATGAAGATGAAGAGGAAGAAGATAGAGGAGGAGGAGATGAAGGCAGGAGACGAAGAAGTCAGGACTTTGATCTTGGCTAAGGATCATTGGTATTCACCTTCAAAACACGGCAGAGAATCTCTCTCTCTCTCTGTCTCTCTCTCTATCTCCATCCCTCCCTCTCTATTTCCTTCTACTGTTCCATCCCTCCCTCCCTGGCTTTCATTCTAAGGTCCCTATATGTTAGCCAGGCAACAGCAACAACTCAAGTGTTTTAATTTGTCATCTACACAATTTACACAATCTCTCTCCACATACTGTTCTCTGCAGAATGTCGTGAAACATGCCCTCAGATGTATTCTTGCTTTGTCTGTGAAGTTCATGGTGCATGTGCGAGTGTGTGTGGGAAGTCTGAAGACCTTGAACCTTCAATCAGAAAGTAATAAGCGTAGCACCGGTAGCTGCCTGGATGAAACATCATAACAGCAGTATACTCAGGTCATGTGGATCTCGGACTTCATATTGTGACCTATATCTATAATGTATGCCTGAAGCTCCGCCTCCTCGCAAAGCATCTACTCTACTGCTTGATAGACGGATGGAAAACAATGTGTGGAAAACACAGCTTCAACCTGAGTGTAAGTGAAGACATTTAAATTATCCTGTTTAAACTGTCACCTCCCCTATAGGCTACTCTTTCTTCCACAACATCATGTTCTCTCTCTCCTTCAATTTTTGAAATTGTGAAATCGGAGACCACTGCGGCCGACGGCATGAAGTGCTGAGCTGCACTCTGTGCCAAACTTCCCAAACATGCCATTTTTCACGTCCTGATCAGAGATTGACTAAACTTTTCTCAAACTGGATCTATCAATTCATTAGCCCTGAAACATGACTGCCATGATGATTATCATGACAGTCATGACGTAACTTCACCCTATTTTTGGCACTCGCTGCATTTACAAGTTTTCCGTATATATAAACATTCAGATTTCAAATATAAAGTACTCACATTTTGTCCCACGGGTGTTAGCTAGTAGCAGCCCAAACGCTAGCACTGCTGCATCCCGCGTTCTTTAATAAAAAGCATTTTTGTCTGAGCGCCCCGGCTACTTTTTTCAAACGGGGTTCGTTTGGGAAATCCACAGTTGCACACCGGGAGCGCACTCGCCTATTAGTCTGTATTGGCAGGGCGGTCAGAGTACCTATATCGAACACACCGAGTGCCACCCTCCTCCCGACCGATAGGGGCGCGTAGTTGAAAGCCAATGGGAAAATATCAGCTCGGATAAAAATGCTTTTTATTAAACAACGCGGGATGCAGAAATTCTAATCGCTGGATCTGCTACTAACTAACACCCGTGAGACAAAATGTGAGTACTTTATATTTGAAATCTGAATGTTTATATATACGGAAAACTTGTAAATGCAGCAAGTCCCAAAAATAGGGTGAAGTTTCGTCATGACTCTCGTATGAATACGAGAGTCATGAATCATGGCTATCAATTCATGAGACGGTGGAGGAATTGGAAGCCTACATTGACAAGTTCTATCACAAAAACGCTATGCCGGCGGACAACAAACACGATGGAAAACGCACTCGAAGTGAGTTGGGCTCAAGTGACATGGAAGAAACATCCGCTGAGATCTGCCAGTCCTTAAAAGCTATAAAACTAGAACTGCACTCTGCCGAGTGCATACTTGCTTGTTGCACACTAGTAGGCCATAAATGGCCTACTAGTGCGCAAGCAGAGCGCGCAAGTACTTTCGACCGCTGGAAAGTATCACATCTCAGTAGCTCTGTGAAGGAACGTTTGAAATGTATAATCATTACGTGTAACTATTTGCTACCTAACTACTTTTTTACAGAAAAAAGAATCATTGATATGTGATGAAAAAAAAAGGTATATAAACTGAATTAAATCCCTGGTTTGCTGGGACCAGTTACAACATTACGTCATCGTTGAGAACTGGGACCAGAGTACATGGTGTGTATATGACGTAATGTTGTAACTTGTAACTAGTCCCAGCAAACCAGGCATACACTTACGGTGTATGACTAGCTCTCAGTGATGACGTAAGAGAAATGGTCATCTGTATAATCTGGTCCCACCAGATACCACATTACGTCATCTTTGAGAGCTGGGACCAGAGTACACGGTGTGTATATGTATGACTAGCTCTCAGTGATGACGTAAGAGATATGGTCATCTGTGTAGTCTGGTCCCAGCAGACCAGGCACAGATTTACAAATTACAAATCACATTACAACTACATACAGAGTATGTAGTTGTAATTTGATTAGCAGTATACTGTGGTTACTTGGTTCCAAAAAGTGAAGCCAAGTTTTTTTCAACCGTAGGTCTGTGCCTGGTTTGCTGGGACCAGTTACAACATTACGTCATCGTTGAGAACTGGGACCAGAGTACATGGTGTGTATATGACGTAATGTTGTAACTTGTAACTAGTCCCAGCAAACCAGGCATACACTTACGGTGTATGACTAGCTCTCAGTGATGACGTAAGAGAAATGGTCATCTGTATAATCTGGTCCCACCAGATACCACATTACGTCATCTTTGAGAGCTGGGACCAGAATACACGGTGTGTATATGTATGACTAGCTCTCAGTGATGACGTAAGAGATATGGTCATCTGTGTAGTCTGGTCCCAGCAGACCAGGCACAGATTTACAAATTACAAATCACATTACAACTACATACAGAGTATGTAGTTGTAATTTGATTAGCAGTATACTGTGGTTACTTGGTTCCAAAAAGTGAAGCCAAGTTTTTTTCAACCGTAGGTCTGTGCCTGGTTTGCTGGGACCAGTTACAACATTACGTCATCGTTGAGAACTGGGACCAGAGTACATGGTGTGTATATGACGTAATGTTGTAACTTGTAACTAGTCCCAGCAAACCAGGCATACACTTACGGTGTATGACTAGCTCTCAGTGATGATGTAAGAGAAATGGTCATCTGTATAATCTGGTCCCACCAGATACCACATTACGTCATCTTTGAGAGCTGGGACCAGAGTACACGGTGTGTATATGTATGACTAGCTCTCAGTGATGACGTAAGAGATATGGTCATCTGTGTAGTCTGGTCCCAGCAGACCAGGCACAGATTTACAAATTACAAATCACATTACAACTACATACAGAGTATGTAGTTGTAATTTGATTAGCAGTATACTGTGGTTACTTGGTTCCAAAAAGTGAAGCCAAGTTTTTTTCAACCGTAGGTCTGTGCCTGGTTTGCTGGGACCAGTTACAACATTACGTCATCGTTGAGAACTGGGACCAGAGTACATGGTGTGTATATGACGTAATGTTGTAACTTGTAACTAGTCCCAGCAAACCAGGCACAGACTTACGGTTGAAGAAAACTTGGCTTCACTTCGAAGAGACCAAGCGAAATGATTACTTCGCTTTCCATGCGCAAGTAACAACTCCAGAAGCTTAATCTACTCGAACAGCTGACAATTGATGTTAAAGAGCTAAAAGATTCTGTGGAGTTCAACAACTCACTAATCGAGGTGCTAAAGGCTGACAACGCCTCACTCAGGATTGACGTAAACAACCTCAAACGCTTGACAGGTGAACTACAAAAGGACAAAGTCAAAATGGCTAATGACATTCTAGACTTACAATGCAGGAGTATGAGAGACAATATAATTATACATGGACTCTCTGAAGTCCAAAATGAAACTCACCAGAAGTCGGAAGAACTCCTAAAGTCATTCCTGTCCGTTAATCTGAAAATGGAGTCGGATGAAATCGAAGCAATCCGCTTTTCCAGAGTCCATCGCCTGGGTAAAGCCAAAGTTGGCCAGCAGAGGCCCCGTCCCATCGTGGCCAAAGTCATCGACTCCAAGATGAAGTATGCTGTCATGTCAAATGGAAGAGAACTGAAGGGAACCAAGTATGCCGTCAGTGACCAGTTTCCAGCTGAGATCATGAACAGACGCAGGTTGCTTTATCCGATCATGGCGGAGGCGAGGAAAGACGACAGGAAGGCTCGCTTATTCATTGATAAACTCTACATCGATGGTAATCTGTACAGGAATCCCCGCATCACATACTGGCTGAATGGATGCGATGACATTTTTCATGATGCTCAGGAGGACCCGGACCCATCGACTCTCACTCTCCAGCATGCTTCCCCAGCTGCTGTAAACATTGACGCTCGTTGATGACGTCAGCAGCGCGTCTTCATTGCCATGACGACCCGGGGCGCATCTGAATAAAACAATGTATGCATAACGCCGCATACAAGTCTCACCTTGACTTGGAGGATTGGATCAAACTTACAAACTATATCCTATTCAGGGCAGACAGGAGATCCAAGGGTGGTGGTTTAGTCACATATGTGCTAAATAACCTGGCCTCTGAACAGGTCACACCTGGTGTTGAGCCTTCCCACTTTGAGAGCATCTTTGTCAAGGTAACTATACATGAAAACAAATCTATTCTAGTAGGAAACATTTACAGACCTCCCTCTGCACCTGTTGAATCGTTCAACTGCTTGGCTTCTACTATAAACTCTATTAACAATAAAAACGAATTAATATTATTAGGCGATTTTAATAAAAATTGGACGGATAGATCCTCCAGTAAAGCAAAAAGCATCATTGGTAATCTGAACCTTACCCAATTAATCACTGAGCCTACTCGTACTACAGCTACATGTCAATCTCTACTTGATTGGATACTGGTTTCACACCCAAACAGAATTTTAAAATCAGGGGTTATGTCTGACTGTTTCAGCGATCATTCAATTGTTTACTGTATTTGGAAAATAAAATTAGCTAAATTGCCACCTAAATTAATTAAAATCCGACAATACAAAAAAATGAATACTGATCAATTTATTAATGACTTGATTTCAATTAATTGGGACAGGTTTCAACTAATACCCGATGTTCATAATGCCTGGGACTTCCTATACTCTGAATTTAATAAAATTATAGATAAACATGCTCCCTATAAAATGACAAGAGTAAAGGGAAGTCATTTCCCTGGATTACATCCGAACTCATAAGTCTGTTTAGACAGAGAGATAATGCATGGGCCTCATTTCGGAGGACCAAGCATCCCGATGATTGGGAGAGGTATAGGCAACTGAGGAATAGAAGCAAAACTTTGACCAGAAATGCGGAATCAAATTATTACAAGGAATCTCTCCACCGTGACTTTAAAAATCCTAAACAATTTTGGAACAAAGTAAAATCTTTAACTAATTCATCTACTAAAAATACATCTCCTAATCAATTAAAAGTTAATAATGACATATTGCATAATCCGCAGTTAATTGCTCAAGCTTTCAATCAGCACTTTTCCTCAGTTTGTCCTCCACCAATGCCTGACCTGCCCATTGCATTTAACAACATGCAAACCTGTAATAGTTCCTTCTCCTTCAGGAAAATAACACCATTAGAGGTCCATGATGTAATTATTGATTTAAAGGAGAGCAGTGGTCCTGGGCTAGATAACATTGAAACTAAATTTCTCAAATTAGCACCTCACATCCTCATGTACCCCCTCTGTGATCTCTTCAATATGTCACTAACAACCTGTCAGTTACCTGCTGTCTGGAAGTGTTCCCGTATCACTCCCTTGCACAAAGGGGGTGATGCACTTGAACCCAATAATTATCGACCTATCTCAATTATTTGTTCAATTGTAAAGATATTCGAAAAGTTAATCCATAACCAACTATCACATTACCTCAACGAGAATAACATACTATCACCCTATCAATCTGGATTCAGATCTAATTACTCCACAACCACTGCCTTACTAAAACTTACAAATGATATTACATCAGCATCTGCCAACAAAAAATTAACTGGAGCAATTTTCATTGACCTTTCGAAGGCTTTCGATTTGGTTGACCATTACCTCCTCTTAGATAAATTATATTCTGTTGGTCTATCTCGCAATGCTCTCTTATGGGTTAATTCATATCTGCATAATCGAAAACAACGTGTCGTCATACAAGGATGTAAATCTGATTTGTCAGTTCAGGAACGAGGCGTGCCTCAAGGCTCTTCCCTAGGTCCACTTTTATTTACTATATTTATCAATGACCTCCCCTCAATATGCTCCACATGCAATGTTCAACTCTATGCTGATACAGTTCTATACACCTCCAAATCTACTTTACCAGAAATTGAATCAGCTCTACAATCAGATTTCACCACTCTACAAAACTGGCTAGCAGCCAATAAACTTCAACTCAACAAAACTAAATCCTTCACAATGATCTTTGGCACAAGGCAAAATATTAAATCAAAATCTTCAAATAATTCATTCTCTATAACCAGCTTGGATGGCACTCCTCTGCAAAGAGTTGAACACACCAAATATTTGGGCATGTGGCTGGAGACTGAACTTTCGTTTAAATGTCACATTGATCACATTGTAAGAAAAGTTAACTTTAGCATTGGTGTTCTTTATCGCTCCAGAAACTGTTTTACATTCTCAGTTAGGAAAAGACTAGTCATACAGCTTATTTTACCGATACTCGATTATGCAGATGTTGTGTATTTAACCGCATCTAAAACAAACCTGAATACTCTCAACATTGTCTATAACAAACTGTGCAGATTCATCCTAGGTTGCCCTTTCACAACTCACCATTGTATCATGTATGAAAATCTTCAGTTGCCCTCTCTTACTGTAAGAAGACAGTGTCACTGGATTCAGTTTATTTTTAAATGCATACACCTCAATTATCCTCAATATCTAAAACAGTATCTAGAACCACCCACCACCAATTACCAACTGAGGCACTCCATTCAACCTTATTTTTCTGTTCCCATAGTCTCCAATACATTAGGTAAGAATGCATTTATGTTTAAAGCTCCCTCTGACTGGAACAACTTACCAACCAATATTCGAACAATTTCATCTTTCAACATGTTCAAAGGTGCACTGTCTTCTTACCTTACGACCTCCTGCACATGCCCATGAGGCCATGATGACTTGCTCCTCAACTTATTTACTCAATTTATTTATACACTATTATATTATATACTTCACTTAGTTTATTTATAGTTACTCTCAATGAATATATAAACAGTGTATATGTGTTTCACGTGTATATGTATGCACTGGATATGTACATATGTGTTTAATCAACTGTACTCTAATGCTGACCAACGAAAGTGACAGTCATATCTGACAGAACAAATGATCCATATCTTTGCTATTATGCTTGCATATTATAATACCCTGTTTGTGTTTTGTGTTTGTTTGTTTGTTTTGTTTTGTGTTTTGTTTTTCTCCTTTTTTTGTGTATTGTACTGTACTGATTGTAGTTAGGACCCTCTCGAAAACGAGATACTGTATCTCAATGGGGTATTCCTAAATAAAGAAATTTCAAACAAATTTCTCTGCCTTTTTCTACACACTGTGAGAGTGTAAATGGTAGGCCTATATTATTTTATATATCCTTTTTCCTATCCTTCCACTCAGCTGCACACCAATTTAGTCCACCATGAGGAGTTCTTTCTGAATGTTCTGCTGCCAAGCATTTTTGGCATAACGCTCTGAGTGAGACACAGAGAACCACAGGATGTTGGCTGGAAATAAACAAAAACAAATGGGCGTGCATTGTTTGGTATTGACTATTGAGTGATAGAAGTAGCAGGTAATAGCCAATAGACAAAAAGACTTACAGTAGCTGGAACTTGTTGTAGGTAGAGGATTTATTATGAAACGATAAAATTAAAATTAAAATGTGTTTCATAAGTTGGCCTGTTGGGGGCGCTCTAAAAGGCAGAAATGCAAGCCAGATTTTTTTCCTTGGGCATTCTAGGGAGTGTGCATACACTGACTAGGCCTGTTATAGCACCACCATGAGGCTGATTTGAAAAATGTCAAGTAGCATTTCTTCCTCAGTCTGGTGTGAATATGTGTAGACAGTTTCACTGCAATTGGACACTGTGTTCATGATTTGACTATAGAGATCATGTGTACCGATTTTGTGAAATTTGGAAACTATAAATGAGTAATATCCAAAAATGTGTTTTTTGGAGGCCTCCTAGCTGGTGGCGCTATAAACTGCAGATGTACAAAATGCAGGGCAAAGTTTGTTCCTTGGCTTCTTGGGAGTGCATATACAAAGTTTTACACAGATCAGTGCAGTTATAGCTAAAACATAAGCCTGTTATAGCGCCACCATGAGGCTGATTTGAAAAATGTCAAATGGCATTTCTTCAGCCTGGGAATGTGTGTGTGCAAAATGTCACTGAATTCACACACTGTTTTTATGATTTGAGGCATTTTGTTGGAAACGGACTGATCCTGCAAAGGCAATCTTAGCCAATCAGGATGGAGCATGGGAAATCGGAAAGACTTGTTTCGTTTAATGACTAAAGAGAGACTGTGTACCGATTTGCGTGATGTTACTTTGGACAAAATCTGTAGGTGTACTATAAATCAAAATGGCGCTATAATAGGCCCATACATGTGAAATAATTGGGGCAGAGGTTCAGCTGTGGCATCCAGGGACTAGGCCGGGAGTGTGTACGCACCATTTGGCTGCGATCAAGCCAATGGAGATTAGACACACGGACACATGGACGGACACGGACAGGGTGCAAAACATACTCTTTCCCCATGCCTTTGGCTTGGTGGAGACAACAATAGCATATAGCCCCCCCCCCCCCCCCCCCCCTTTTCCCTCTCCTGACTCAGACAGGATGTTCTTATCCTGGTATTCTCGGGTCAATTCAGACTGTCGCCTGATTGTCGACTGATTGTCGCCTCCGATCTGTTTCACCTCCTTCCTTTACAGCCCTCCCAACAGTCACACAATAAAGGAAGTTAATGAGTCCCACTAACCCACTTCGAACCGCACAGGACGGAGCCGGACACCTAGTGTGCGCGTGCGTGCGTTTAGGTGGGGTGGGGTCCATATTTAAGGATTGTCTGGAATATGTCTCTGGGTGTTGCGCTCTTCAGTCTGCTGAGTTCTCTTTTCTGATTAGAGCCAATTAAAGTGCAGGATTAAACCATCGTCTGAGAGCAGCAGACAGAGCAAAAAGTTAGAGTTGTAATGAGAAAAATGTCTCAGAACTTTGGAAATGAATGTCGGAGAATGGTAAAAATACATTACATATTCAGTGAGCTGGAATAAATGGAAATCTGAACAGTTAAAGACATTAATAGATATTTATTCTATTCCTTGTGGGTTTGGGCATACATTAATGACTGTGCATCTGTTTGTGTGTGTGTGTGTGTGTGTGTGTGTGTGTGTGTGTGTGTGTGTGTGTGTGTGTGTGTGTGTGTGTGTCTACAGTGTGTGTGTGTGTGTGTGTGTGTGTGTGTGTGTGTGTGTGTGTGTGTGTGTGTGACAGAAGGAATGGTTGGTCTGCTGCCAGGAAACCACTAACCAGTGAGTGCCAAGTTGCCTCTGATGTGACACCTGCTGGTGACACGTTAGAACAGGACACAATGGGGACCGTCTTGATGGATAACAGTTATGTGTGTGTTTGTGTGTGTGTGTGTGTGTGTGTGTGTGTGTGTGTGTGTGTGTGTGTGTGTGTGTGTGTGTGTGTGTGTGTGTAGTTTGGTATAGAACGGTGCAGATGATCAGGCTGCTTCATATGATTATCTCTCCTTATTCTCCTATGCATCTCTTTGTAATTGTCCTATAATCAGCAGAAGTGAGTGCCTGTCACTTCTTTGTGGCCATTGTGTTTATATATATGTCTATAGTCAAAGAAGTTATTTGACTTGTGCCAGCCATTGTGCGCGATTCCATTTGCTCGTTCAGTTTCATCAACCCATAGCGCAGCAAATGGGGTTTAATTCGATTTCCCGCTTTATACCATAGAGGCAGCACTTTGAAATGTTAAAAATGAGCGTGATTTGAGCGAGTTGTGACTCAATAAAAAGACTTGTGTTCTTGGCTCTGTGCGGTGGAAAAAATAAGAAAAACGGCATAGGTGAGACTTCAACTTCAAGGCAAGCAACGCATCACTCTTCCATGAGAGACCGTAAGGCTATGAAGCAATATGACTGGGCATAACGTGCAACGGATAAGGGATCTCTTAAAGGCAATGGCATGTGGCACGGTGATTGGTTTAATTATTGTAACGCCCAAACCACACCTATGCATAATGTAACGGGTAACAGAGGTGTTTAGGGATTTAGACAGGTGACCAAAATACCAACTTTAGTGGGGGAACACCCCTTCCCCACTGCTAAATCCCCAAATAGTGTATTTAGAATGCTCTACGAAAATGGTGCCCCAAGTCTCTTCGCCAAAAGTTGCAACACGTTGTGACTTGTGAGCTTGATCGGCTATTTCTGGTTTATGTTCACCCCAGAATAGACATGCTGGGTTCAATTGATTAAAAATAACACTTTTCTTTACCGTGTGCATGTGCGTGTACGTGTGTGTGTGTGTGTGTGTGTGTGTGTGTGTGTGTGGGTGTGTGTGTTTGTGCCCACATGTGTGTATAGACAAATCTATCACACATGTGTGACTTCAGACGGTGAATGTATGAATGTTCAAGCAGACATCTGTGTGTGCATGCATGCATAACAGCGATGAGCACGTTGGACCCCTTAGAAGTAACAGGCTTTGTTGAAATGGGATTTGGGATTATTAGACGAGAGAGAGAGAGAGAGAGAGAGAGAGAGAGAGAGAGAGAGAGAAATGCCTCCAGTCCAGGCACATTAACCGGAACCCCACATAGATGAGATCCTAAATCGGCAGTCGTTCACACTTTCCTCCGTCCATCCATCCTTCACACATCCCTCTACCTTTCCCTCTCCTTACATTTCCTCCACATTCCATTTCCCAAACCTCATCAACCCTCTCCTCACCTCGTTTACTCGCCACTATGACTACACACTGTGAAATTCCAGGTCCATTTTGACACTCTCAGGGTTAAACTGATGCTGGGGATTTTGCTGTGCACCTTATATTCATCCCTCTCCAATATCGTCCTCATTGTAGACCTACACTTTTTTTTTAAAGCCCCGTTTGCCCACCCCTCCATCGTTATTCCTCCTTTCCATTTTCCATTCCACTACTTCCAACCTCCCTCTTTCTACACCCCTTCGTTTTCATCCACTTTCTCTTTCTTCTCTCATGTATTTAGTCCTATCTCCCCCTGTCCCACAGCTTAGTCATTGTTTTCATTCTCTTCGCTAATCTGCTAGCGGCAGACACTGCTGCTCGGAAAACTCTCTCTTTCTCTCTCTCTCACACACGCACGCGCACACACATACACACACACATGCACGCACGCACGCACGCACGCTGACACTGACACGGCAGCATAGAGCAGAGAGCAAAGTGCAGCAGCCCCAAACACAGGGACTTAAATGGAGGCTAATCCTCCAGTACAGAGTTCTGCTGTATTCCACACAAAACACAACACCCCCCCAACCCCCCCTCCCCTTACAAAACCCACCCCCCGTACTGTAGCCACGCTCAACACAGCAGAACCAACACTATAGGTCCAAATGTCAAACCAACACACGCAGGGCAGGGAAGGGCAAGACCAAAGAAGGTTCAAGAAAAAGTATTACAAAAAGTATTACAAAATGCAGGATCAAAATGCAGGATCATTACTTGCGCGCTAAGTAATGAAAGACGCTGTGTGTGGACGAGGGACAGTCACATACAGACGGATACTGTTCATACAGTAAGAACAGATACTGTTCATACAGTAAGGCGAGGATATAAGGCATAGTTGGGTCCAGAACATTCATTCTCATTCTCGTTCTCATTTCTCTGGGTAAAAATAATTAGACGATTTGACTTCTATGGATCTTTAATAAAGAATTTAACCCCCAGCCCTCACAAATAAATAAATACATCTGGATTTATTTTTGCCAGAGGGCAAAATCCAAGATGGACATTGACAACGATGTAGGCTATACCTCTGAACCAGATCACCTAGAATAATGTATGAGGAGATGGGAGCCTGGGGCTGTCTCAGGGAGAGTAGGGGAGAACCTAGAAACCCTAGGGGAGAACAGGGAACTGAGAGAGAGATTAGCCTGACGGGGAGGGAGTAAATAGGGCCTTTGGAGTCAGGACCAGGCAGACAGATTGGCTCTCCTCAACAGAAACACGGCACATGAAAAGAGTAATTTGAGGGGGCGATTTAGCCATTTGCCACGGTGGAGGAAGCTATCGCGAATGAAACTAGCATGCACGTACACCCCCACCCCCACCACCATCTCCTTCAGTACCCCCGTCGGCTTATAAGGAATCATCTGTCTATCCCCCTGTCTTTTGTTCCAGACCTTTATGTCCCTCTCTGTTCTCTCCAAATCTCTCTCTCTCTCTCTCTCTCCCCCTCTCTTCCTACAGTAGCATTGCTTTTAGAGGACATTCTCTACTTGAAAGCCCAAGCCTTAAAGATGTATACGTTCAAAACAGCGTCATTCTTTTTTTATTTGTTTATTTGGACAGGACAATGCATATTAATGGACGTCACATAGACGTAAATACACCGGACGTAAATTAGCACAGTTGCTAATTTTCATCCGCAGTCCTCACAGGAAACACAAAATGGAAAAACAGACAGTCAAACAGTGGAATACATTTACATAGGGAGCACAGCATAAAAAGAATACACCTAAAATAATCATAAATGAATAAATACAAAAATAAAATAAAAATACATGTACAATTAGAATGTTTCTTTAAAAAGGTCAAATACAAAACAATGATATCCGTCATTGCAGGGTCTTCTTAGCTCTGAGTTTCTGTAAGGTTATCTTGTGGAACTCCTTGGCCTTCAGTCGATTGTTAGCACAGGCGTCCTGCCTACTCTTGAACTCCTTCTGGCGTTTCACTTCCTCCAGACGGTCATACAACCTCTGTGTTCTCTGGTGCATCTCTGAAACGTCAATTTTCCTCTGCTCAGGCGTACAGATCTTCACCTCACCCACCTTCTTCAGCCTCAAATCACTCACTGGAATAGAAAATTCTGGCTTCTTGTGTGTGGAACCTGGAATAGAAAGTTCTGGCTTCTTGTGTGTGGAATCCACTAAAGTGACATGAGAAGTGTCAGTGGTACTGTCCTCAGCCCGTCCTGGGATGGACCTGGCTCTGCACGACAAGGAAAGAATGTCCTTGGCTTTAGGCTGTTCTTCAGGTTGGACTTGGACCTTAGTCTGGGCCATAGTTCGGTTTCTTTTAGCCTTGATGTCTTCCACCCTTCTAGTAGATCTTTGAAGCAGAGCCCTACGTTTCTGTTGGAAGTCCTCCTGTAATCCCGAAGTGGCATTCCACTGGACCTCCAGGAGCATCTCTGTGTGCGGCTGGGTTCTCTCCTCCTCAAAGTTAACAACAATCTCCTCTTTTGGTTCCACCTGCTCTTCTATTTGGCCTTTCTGGAATTCCATCCTTTCCTCTTCTCTGAGCTCTCCTTCGTGTTCCTTCTCGTCAGTGGTGGTTGTATCTTGGTCCTCCAGTGTGGTATCTGCCAGGCTCAACAATGTTAATTGAAAATCCTCCAGGATCCCCTTCTCATTACCGACACGGCCCACTATTTATTTATTTGAAACAGTGTTGTTTTCGTCAGGCATGACGATAACGTAAATGACGACATCAAGGCCCCTTTTTCCAGGACTAAGACGTGACGTTGACAAACGACACTAAAATTATTCGGGACAAGACTGACGCTGACGAGCTAAATCAGCTCTGTTTGATGACGATGACGAGATGTGTGTGTGTTATCGTTGACGAGACGAGGCTAGACGAAAATGTTAGTGGATTGACGAACGAAGTTTTAAATGCATGAAAATGTTCCGCCAATAATGTCACAAATGCTGCTCTCACTGCTATCCTCCTCTCCTTTCCTTGTTGGTCACGCCCATCACCTTACATGCATGCATATGAGAAGTGAACGGTGGGCCGGCCCGGGTGGGGTGGTTGTTTAATGTTTATACCGCTGGCTGGCCTCTGGTTTGCGGTGCACCAAATGAGCTTCAGTTCATATGCTAAATGTTTTATAAATCAATCGGATTATCACACGATAGACTGCAACATGATGAAAACAGTTGCACTGAGCCATCTCGTTAAACCCAGCTGGCTGCGATGAATAACCTAATCATTAGGCCTAATCAACGTCATATAGTCACCAACCGATCCATATAATTCTGTAGTGTATGATGACCACGCAATGTTACAGTCCACTGCAGGCTACAGGCTATTTGATTTACAAAATTATTAGTATCATAATCGCCGTCCCTCGGTGCGGCAGCGCTCCTCGTTACATGTGCCCGATTTAAAATAACAGATCTCTAAGCTGTCGAGACACGCCATGAGCGGGTGCGTGGATGGTTTGTAAACTTTGTAGGCTATGTTTGTTCTTTTGGACACCGAACAGGGACGATACTTGGGGTCTTGGACATAGCTTCACTTCAGAGGAAACTATAAGGGGAGCTACACACCACCACTGGAAATGGAATCCATTAGAATGATATGGAAATGGTACATTAACAGTCTAACGTGAGCTAACGTGAGCTACATAAATCCTTTATTTCGGCGATAAGTCCATTTCCACTCTCACACAGACACTGAACCATGACGGAGCGTGCCGCTCATGCGCTGGCCATGCATTAAAGTGGCGTTCTTTTTTTTTCTTTGTCTGGCTTTATCGGGCTTCATTTTTTTTGTACCTTAAGAGAGAGTGTGTGAGTGTGAGACAAGTGTGTGTGTATGTGTGCCACTGCCCCTCAGCATTTTTTATTTAATTTATTTTATGTTTGCGTCTGAGAATGTTTACAGTACACTTAATTTGCACTTTGCAGCTGACTTGGGCTGTTTAAGTTTAATGTTTGCACCACAATGAGCCACTCTGATTGTTTTTAAGTGTAGTGTTTTGTAGGTGTCTGTCTGTCTGTCTGTACCTGTACCATACTGCAGGTGTGTGTACGTGCCTTGTAACATACTGCAGGTGTGTGTGCCACTGTGCCTGTACCATACTGCAGGTGTGTGTGTGGGCCTGTACCATACTGCAGGTGTGTGTGTGTGCCTGTACCATACTTCAGGTGTGTGTGTGCCTGTACCATACTGCAGGTGTGTGTGTGTGTGGGCCTGTACAATACTGCAGGTGTGTGTGTGCCTGTAACATACTGCAGGTGTGTGTGTGCCTGTACCATACTGCAGGTGTGTGTGCCACTGTGCCTGTACCATACTGCAGGTGTGTGTGTGCCTGTAACATACTGCAGGTGTGTGTGTGTGTGTGTGTGTGTGTGTGTGTGTGTGTGTGTGTGTGTGTGTGTGTGTGTGTGTGTGTGTGTGTGTGTGTGTGTGCCTGTACCATACTTCAGGTGTGTGTGTGCCTGTACCATACGTCAGGTGTGTGTGTGCCTGTACCATACTTCAGGTGTGTGTGTGCCTGTACCATACTTCAGGTGTGTGTGTGCCTGTACCATACTTCAGGTGTGTGTGTGTGCCTGTACCATACTTCAGGTGTGTGTGTGCCTATACCATACTTGATTCCAATGCCAATGTATTAATACCTGTACGCTATAGACATTTTATTTAAAGAGATTTTTAATTTAAAAAACTATCAAGGATATTAATGACTAAGACTGACTAAGACTAATTAAGCATTTTGTCCAAATGACTAAGAGTGACTAAATCTAAAAAATGCCTGCCAAAAACAACACTGATTTGAAACAGATACTCTGCTAATGAGTGACATTGTGGAGCTGTGCCTCTCTGCACCATGAGACGTGAGTACTAAAGTTATTGTACACTGGTCAAGCACACAGTGTGTGTGTTTAATAAGTTATATTGATTTCATTACACAGGGTTAACAGTGATCGATATAGGGAAAGGAGAGAACGGGAAACTTAAGTAAATGTGCACGAGCATGAGCACAGATGGTACTATACATGTTAGAGTGTGAGCGATGACCTCCTTGACTGACGGCTGTGAGGCACATGAAACGTGTTTGTGTGTGTAATGTTACTATGTGAGCATATATACAGTACTGTATGTCAACGCTGTACGTAAATCACGGTAAATGCATGCCAGCTGATATCACCGGACATCTCCTCATACTCAGTTTAGTTGGCATATTCAGTGTGCCTGTTTGTGTGAGATATAAGTCAATAATGTGTGTGTGTGTGTGAGAGAGAGAGAGAGAGAGAGAGAGAGAGAGAGAGAGAGAGAGAGAGAGAGAGAGAGAGAGAGAGAGAGAGAGAGAGAGAGAGAGAGAGAGAGAGAGAGAGAGAGAGAGAGAGAGAGAGAGCAGCACACAGCAGTGCCTGTGGAGGCTGTGGGGAGACAGCTGAGTTGGCTTATTGGAGGCTTTGTGTGGCCTCTGGTCTCTGGAAGGTTCACATGGCAGCTGGCCCAAGGAAGAGCTACATGGACACACTGTGATGCACCCATAATGAAACCACAACAGGCAACAACAACATCACACTCTTTATGCTATGTGCCGCACGCACGCACGCACACACACGCACACACACACGCACGCACACGCACACACACACACACACACACACACACACACACACACACACACACACACACACACACACAATGAGGTATATGATTTAATGTTTTATAATACAAAAATTCTACAATGTAATAATACAAATAAAAAACAAACCCGTTAACACTGGTGTCCATATTTTGTGCAAACTAACACTCCAACAGTCATTCCCCCCCCCCACACACACACACACAAACACACGCACACACACGCAGGGAGAAAGCATTGTCGCGTCAAAAAACGTCTAGTCCGACTCCAGGCACCTCTTCCTCTTTTCAACAGCTGGTGAATGGAAATGATGCTTGCGCACGGCTTCAACTAGTTGTAACGTCAGCAAAAGAAACGGAAACGCTTTGCCGACGCTACGAATTGAAGCTGCGAGCGAGCATCATTTCCATCCACCAGCTGTTTAACAACCAGGAAGAGATGCCTGGACTAGGCGCTTTCTTGCCACCTCTTGACGTGTACATGTGTCCACAGACATCGCCTTGATTAGCCAATCAGCATCAGGCGTATCTGGATGATGAGGTAATTAGAGAGTGCTAATTGGATGTCATTAGCTGAGACCCTGTGATGGAGCGAAGGGGGACAGAAGAGCAGTGAATGCAGATCTCAGCATGCGGCAGCAAGGTCTGTGTTCATTATAGGACTCTAGATGACATCAGGCTGGAGGTGAAGGAGCGAGAACCTGGAGGCCAGTGTTCTAACCTTTAGAACCTGGAAGTCAGTGTTCTAACCTTTAGAACCTGGAGGCCAGTGTTCTAACCTTTAGAACCTGGAAGTCAGTGTTCTAACCTTTAGAACCTGGAGGCCAGTACAGTACAGTACAGTACAGTACAGTACAGTACAGTACAGTACAGTACAGTACAGTACAGTACAGTACAGTACAGTACAGCATAACTCAAACCTGTATATTCTAGCCTTTCCAAATCAATTGACAGACACTGCGCACATACTGTAAACTGCAGTATTTTAGCAATGCTATGCTGTACCTGGGAGGAAAACAATAGAGGGTATACGGCTATACGCGTGACATCATCATCATACCCAGAAGTTATGCAGGAACACCTACTGAGTGGCAAAAAACACTACTTTCTGGCATTGACAGCCCATACTTTCAAACGAAAAAGTACTGTCTGATTGATTGCATTAAACAACGTCAAATGACGTTAAACTCCATTTGCTACTCACTTTATGCATGCGCATACCCTCTAAATAAAAATGGAACTAACAACAACAACAGTCACACGCACGCTCGCTCACACAATGAGTGATGTGTGTTATCAGGGATCTTGATAGATACATACAGTATTGGTCTGGATGTCTAAACTCATTCACTGTTACTTAGCTTTCCTTGCCCTCTGTTTTTGCTGCAGCCCAAAGGCATCCTGTCTTTTCTGTCCATCCCAAGATAATATCCATGCCATGGTTCCTGTTCCTTCATCAGCACAAAGTAGCAATGCACTATTGAACATGAGACTGAACTCTATACTCAAAGTGAACAACTTTCCACTGGGTGTGAACCAGCTCACATCCTATAGTGTTTATAGTTCCACTGGGCGTGAACAGGCTCACATCCTATAGTGTTTATAGTTCCACTGGGCGTGAACAAGCTCACATCCTATAGTGTTTATAGTTCCACTGGGTGTGAACAGGCTCACATCCTATAGTGTTTATAGTTCCACTGGGCGTGAACCAGCTCACATCCTATAGTGTTTATAGTTCCACTGGGCGTGAACAGGCTCACATCCTATAGTGTTTATAGTTCCACTGGGCGTGAACAGGCTCACATCCTATAGTGTTTATAGTTCCACTGTTAGTCTGATGATAGTTATTAGTTTTGTATTACTAAAAAATCACTGTGGATTAAGGGCACCTGCTAAATGCCAAAATCGTGACTAATTGTGAGCTTATAGATTGGCTATGTCTGATATGCGTCGTACGACTAATAATAAAGTAGTTCAAAGGTGTCTGAACAGCACGTTTATTCTAGTACAACTGGAGACTTGTGCCATCTCCAGTATAGTTATTTTATTTGACTTCTTGACGTCTATTTGATGTCTGCTGCATGCGGTTTGCAAGCAACACAGACAGCTTAAACCAACAGAATTATACACAGTAGAATGCACTAGAGCCTGTGCACACACAGGCACACATGTGGGCATGTATACAGTACACTAGCACTGAAGAGTGTCCTGCAGTTGAAATTACAAAACCGTTGGGTCTCTGTGCACTGCAATCAATCACTGGAACTGATCAATGACACGTGGTTCATCATCCCAGCCAGCACTGCATAAATGAGGTGTGAGAAGTGTGTGTGTGTGTGTGTGTGTGTGTGTGTGTGTGTGTGTGTGTGTGTGTGTGTGTGTGTGTGTGTGTGTGTGTGTGCGTGTGCGTGCGTGCATGCGTGTGTGTACGTGCGTGCATGTGTGTGTGTCCACATGCATGTGTAAAGGCTTCCAAAATAAAACCTGAGAGATGGAAGATGAAGTGAGTGAAAGAGAAAGCAAGTGGAACAAAAACTGGCTAAATTAATTGAATTACAGTGTAATGTGATTTCCATATCCGGTGAGGCACTCTGCTTCCTGAGATCCCAGAAATTGGAGCGTGTGACTCAGAGACGATCACGTCAGCAGTCACACGCATGATCATGATGTTGATGCCCAGGAGGAAGATGACGAGACCTTCCTCAAGTTCTCTATGACGTAGTCTCTCTAGTCTTTGAAAATTGTCAAGTCATGCACGCGCTACCATGCAAAAAACCATCCGAGGCAGCCACGTGAGGTACACAGAACAATCCTGAGTGTCCATTTAACTCTGGAAGTGTACAAGTTGCCCCTCGGGATATCTAGCTACGATGAGTGTTTTGGCCACTTTCTCCTCTCTCTACCTCTTTCCTCTCCTTCAAGTTGACTTCCCTTCATCTCTCATCCCTCTCTCTCCCTTCCTCTGACATCCATTCTCACGCTCTGTGAATAAAGCCTTGTGTGCCAGCCTCCACTACCATACATAATGTGATGCAGGGGAGGCCGCGGTCCTGCAGGCACAGAGGAGATGACATCTCTCTGACACCGGGGAGAACAGGGGCACTATAAGGCTGAATCAAGCTTTCGGGTTTCGAGGCTGCTTTATGAGTTTACGGCACCAAGACTCCTCATAACTCAAACCCAATTCCCAAATTCTTGTAATGTAATTTCTCTGGCGGTTCAACATTTTTCCATATCAACACAGACAGCACACAGATAAGATAAGAGAGACAGCAGAGAGGATGAGCCATATGAAAGCCGGGGGTGGGAGCGGAGTGAGTTCACGGACAGTTAAAAATGTGGTGTTGGTGGATAGAGATTGCCTTTTTTCACTTTGTCTCAATTGTTCACATGTACAAGTTCTCAGGTTCATGTGTACTGGTGAATATTATATATATGTACTGGTGTGTGCAGCACTTGGTTCGTGTACATGCATCTCCACTCTCATCCAAGAAGATTATAGCCTACAGCACTGGAGTGCTGTACTGCACACACAGACAGACAAAAGCATGCACGCACAGACAGACAGACAGACAGACAGACAGACAGAGACAGAGACAGACACACACACACACACACACACACACACACACACACACACACACACACACACACACACACACACACACACACACACACACACACACACACACAGGCTGACTAAAGGACTAACTAAAGGACTAACTAAAACATGTTTTAAAGAGGACTCTATAGGACTATAATTCAGTCAGCCAGTTGCAAATTGAATAGATGGTTCCAACATGCAGTCTATTGTTGCTAAGGTCAATGGTCAGCTATTTATATAAATTAATCCACTAGTCAGGTTTATGCTTCAAACAAAAAGAAAACAACCAGAGTTGGCAACAATGGATATATATCCATCCATCCATCCATCATTGGCATCCGTCAGAGAGACTATGGGGTTGTGCTCTTTATAGGGGTACTTGTGCTTTTGGTTTAGGCGAGCACTGCCCCATGGATTAGTGCCCTTTAGGCCCGGTGTAGCTAATGGTACACCTCAGTAATGGGCAAGGCCCCACGCTGGGCACAATATATATATATATATATATATATATATATATATATATATATTTCCCCCCCCTGGTTAGTTAAAATCTAATAAACTGTCATATAAGAGCACATATAGGAATAGGGGATTGGCATCCAGTATCTCTCAGTTGGGCACCTTTGGATGGTCAGTTTGTCTGATAACCTGTGCTACTTCCTGAGGGGATGGGCTAGCCAGTCTCAGAAGTTGTATACTTTGAATATTGTACCTTTGAATACAAATTTCAACACCACAACCTATAGCTCTTGGCATGCTTCCCAGTTTAATTTTCAAGGTGGCACCAAGAGGATGAACGGGTCATGACAGAACACATCTTGATAACCTGTACTCTTAAACATTGTCATTCTAGAAAGGTTTCTCAGGCTGCCACTATCTGTGGATGAGACACCATATCGATCTGGGATATGACACATCACCAATGACTCTGATGAGGGAGGGTCCGGGAGAGGTGTGTGTGTGTGTGTGTGTGTGTGTGTGCGCGCGTGCGTGCGTGCGTGCGTGCGTGCGTGCGTGCGTGTGTGTGTGTGTGCGTGCGTGCGTGCGCGCGTGCGCGTGTGTGCGTGGTCGACATTACATAGTGTCTGTAGAGGTAGGCTATGTTCTTCAGATAGGAGGCAACAGGAACAATCTCTTTCTCCACGGTTGCATGTTACTTACAAACCATCTATGCATTAGATTTGTCACAGTGCAAAGCAATATCTGGGAATATGTTATGTCATTTTAATTTGGAATAATGGAGTCTATGTATAACTCAAAACTGAATAAGACAATGTCTGTTGTTGATAGAGCAAGCAAGCAACTTCTTCAAGGCTGTCTTCCCAGAGCTCATCTGAAATTGGAGTCCCCAACTAATTTTCCCATGCCAACTTAATTGCTGATGTAGCAGGTAGGTTTACAACTTGTAATGAATCATAGAGATGTGACACCCTCACACCTGGTTCTATATTAATAAGAATAAACTTATCTAGAGATGAAGGTGAAGCTCTTAATCTTTTTAGTTTTTTCACAGTTTGTCATTCATTTGCTGCCTCCTCCTTTCCCCTTGCTTTTAAGGAGACGACCGGCTGCAGTGTACAGATTAGGTCCGGCTACATCACGCCGTTGAGTGTGACGGTGACAGAGAGGCCAGCAGCACAGTTGAAAGCTGGATTTCAACGCATCAGATGAGTCATTATTACACCAGAGAGAGAGAGAGAGAGAGAGAGAGAGAGAGAGAGAGAGAGAGAGAGAGAAGAGTCAGTGTTAATTTATTCATTTTAAAGTGTACCATGGATGTCCAATTGGTTAAAGGACCACTTCACCACTTTTCAACCTATCTTCATATAATAGGTCCTCACTAATAATCATGAAAAAATGGTGCAATGTCGGTCTGTGTCTCATAGGAGGGCTGTGGGCAGTTCAGAAACCGTCTTCCAGTGACATCATCGATGGGGAATACAAGCTAATAGAAACTGCAGGCTTTCTAGTCCTGAAAAGTTGCAATGCGAAAATGGAAGCCATCGTTCTCACGATAATGAAAATCGAAATATTTTTGTAAAATAAATCTGCCTAATGATGATGTCACTGGAAGACGGTTTCCGCCGATGCTCTGCTCCATTGAATTGAGTAAACAATGTAGATATGCTAACACCATTAGCACCAAGAGGTTGTGGCTGCTCAGAGTTGGGGAACTTGGGTAGCGAGAGCGAACCAACCAATCATCACGAAGATCACACCACATTTGGCAGAAAATACATAGCCATGCCCGATTTTGCCGGCTGATAAAAAAGTGAACACCCACATTTGAAGGGCACGCCTTAATTTAGCAAAAGAAATGCCTATTTTTTAACAAATGATTGTTAGAATGTGGTCCCCACAGTCAAAAAGACAAAAGAGATGTGCTTGAAAAACTAAACAGAGAAAGAACCTGATAGTCTAGTAGCCAGCCCATAGAGCCCCATTGTGAACCCGGACATGTTTTAGGTTATAAATGTTTAATATGGGTCCCCAGCATGTAGAAACTGCCGGATGCTACCTTGCATATGTTGAGCAATTTTCATAATTGGCATAATATGTGACCATACCATTAACAACCTATAGAATGCAAAATATTCAAAATTTCATCATGCTTTATGTAGCATGTGATGTGTCAAACTAGGGGGTTTTCATGATGCTGAATCATTCGTTTTGCAAAAAAAAACACTCATTGGTCTAAAAACGGCCAATGCCGTCATCACAAATTGATTATGTCAGCAACATTTGGGCAAGTGGGCATGGCCGTTTTAAGCCCAATGAGTGTTTCTTTGCAAAACTAATGCTTGGAATGGAAACCCCCTAGTTTGACATGTCATGCTATAGATAAAGCATGATGAAATTTTGAATATTTTGCCTTCTATAGGTTTTTAATGGTATGGTCACATATTATTTGATCAACATATGCAAGTTAGCATCCGGCAGTTTCTACATGCTGGGGACCCATACTAAACATTTCTAACATAAAACGTTGGTGTACTCAACATGTCCGGGTAAATTTTTTGGCTACTAGGCTAAGATGAAATATGGATTCATTTTCTGAGAGAGGAGAAAGAGAGAGAAAGAGACATAGAAAGAGAGAGAGACCGAGAGAGAGAGAGATTGCCGGAGACACTTTGTTCTCTTATGACCACGGACCCCTGGGGGTTCTCAAACCCCACTTTGTGTGTGTGAGAGACCCCTGGGGGTCCGCAACATATACTGTAGCTGATATGAATTGTTTCCATAATCATAGTAATCCTTACTTCCACATATTCCATCATGTTCAAGGGCTTTTGGATATAAATGAGACAGACTCCAGTCACTTTCAGTTAGAGCACTGCAGAGTGTGTATGTCTGTGACCAGCTGATGGCCGTTGACTGCACTGTCAAATAGTCAGTTTCACGTGTTAGTGTACATATCATGAGAATAATAGGGGGGCAGTCCAGCCCCGACCCCTTGGGTTTCTGACAATGTGGGCCCCTGAACAATTTAGTTGAATAGCTCTGAAATAGTAGTTTCTGTTTGACTAGGAAATGATACAAATAGTTCCAATGGCATCTAAATGTAAGGTTGTAAGTATGTATCGGTGTTGTGAGGATGAAGGGGTACTTGGAAATATTTCTCCCATCCAAGGGGTACCTGGGCCAAAAAGGTTTGAGAACCCCTGTCTTATGATATAACAATACAGTAAAACTGGACCCTTATTTTGCTGTGTAGTGCTCTGGAGAAAAGTGCAGGCTGTGCATACTAATAGTAATAGATTAGAACACCCCAGTCATTACTGCAACCATCAGCACAACCATAAATATACTCTAATTGCATATCACTGATAATACCACAGCTTTATGCTGTTTGTTTATTTGTGTTTGTGCAGAATTATAGGGGAAATGTGTAAAGTTAATTGCTTATCACAGATAACAAAGCAGTGTCACATTCCAGTGCACTGTATTCATCTGTGAATGAGTGAGCCGTGTGCTGCTAAATACAATGAGTCAATAAATCACCATGATTATTGTAAATACGTTTTGAAAACACAATTACCAGCAGGACCGCATGCTGCATCATCAGGCAATAAAAGGTAAATCATTTTCCAGGACATTTTATGTATCCCCCAAAAAAGAATGAGGTGGCAATCTGAATATTAAAGGAGAATACGTTAATGTCAATGTTGACTAAATTTACCTAATGATTTGAAAATGAGTGTAACCGCATTTCAGTGAACTCATGTGAATAATCTATGTATGGAGATCTAAGGGTTTTAGGTTTGAGGTCAGAAGAGATTTGCTGGCCAATATTGCTGACATCAGGGATCTCCATTATGGGCTTAATATTGATGACATCAGGGAACTGATGTCACGAGGCATGGCCATATACTGTATGGGGCAGCAGTGGCTCAGGGGTAGAGTGGCCAGTAGAGCAGCCGGATGGGAACCGCAAGGTTCCCAGTTTGATCCCGGGCTCCCCCTAGAGTTAGTGTAGAAGTGTCCTTGAGCAAGACTCTGTCTGAACCCTTAATTGCTTGCATTGCATGGTTTCCTCCGCCATCTGTGTATGAATGTGTGTGTGTGAATGTAATCTATGTAAAGCACCTTGGATAAAAGCGCTATATAAATGCACCATTTACCATGGTCATGCCTGGGGGTGACTAACAAACTCACGGGAAATATATTTTCATAGTAAATGCGACCTGCAGTCACAACAAACACATGCTCAAACACACCTACACACAAAGCTGTGCATAGGAGAGGCTAGCGCCCCTCAGAAAAGGTCTAAGCCATCAAATGCCCGCAGTCAAACAGATAGACAGACACACATACAACACAAAGCTGTGCATAGGAGTGACTAGCACCGCTCAAACAGTGAATCAGCCTTATAGTGCCACCATCATGAGGGCAAGGTTCTTCCTTGGCCTACTTGGGGTGTGCATGCCCAGTTTCATGCCGAATATGTCAATCCTTGCCCGAGATGAACTTGACAGAATCACATACAAAATGGACTCACCGGATAGATAGCTAAATTACATATCCAGTCTCCAGCCGTCTGGCCTATAGCAGATATCTGTAAGGTTACTAAAAGCAAGCCAATGTCAGTGCTTGCTGCTTGTATTGCAGACATAACAGGCAGCTGCTTGACGACTTTTATCTTCCATCACTAACTCAACCAAAATATGTTCTTTTGAAAATATGGGCTGGCATGTAATTCTGCAACACTACGGGCTCCATTTTTGTTTCATCTTTCTAAAGCCACTATTTGGGAATTTAGGAGTGGGGAAAGGGTGTTCCCCCACTAAAGTTGGTATTTTGGTTACCTGTCTAAATCCCTTAAACACCTCCGTTACCCATTATATTATGCATAGGTGTGGTTTTGGCGTTACAATAATGAAACCAAATTTAACCAATCACCAGTCCACGTGCCATTGCCTTTATTGCCCGGTAGTACTATATTGCTTCATAGCCTTACGGTCTATAGCCCATGGAAGAGTGTTGCGTTGCTCAAATCTTGCTCATTTAAAAAAAAAAAAAAGTACTACTGTATGTATGTAAACTACGAAATTCTGGCTTTCATTTGGTATATATATCGAGCGTGTAGGCCGTCTCTACGAAACAGTATCAAGCTGAAAGGAAAGGTCGACGCAGCCTTACTCCAAGGACATCTCCATGCTCTACCAAACTAATTTGACACAGCTTACGGGTATAAGTTACGGGTGGTTTTAAACTCCACTGTCGCTTTCCCAAATGTGTGTGACCAAAATAGCAATTTAGGGGAAAGCGTGCCAACACGCCCATGACCACATCTCTAGGCGCAAATACCGGTGTCGGCAAAAAAGATAGCGGGTGACGCTGGACGAGCATATACTGTATCTGCTTATATTTTATTTTGGCTGTGATTGGAGGCAGTTCCTTAACAACTCACATTGTTACTGTAAGTAGTACAGTGGTTCCCACAATTCAGAATTGCCTTTCTACTGAACATGACAATGCATGCTTGAACAGCATTTGCAGGATAAGACTTGCCAATTATGGTAGTGTAATGTGTTTTATAAATTGGCATGCCACAAGATCGAGTACCGGTGTATATGAAAACGTAGTAATCAATAATAATCACTTTATACCAGTACTTCTGGGTCTTGTCCATGACTGTAAAACTGCATTAAAACAATCAGGTCGGCCATGCAGGACGCGTGGAAACCTTGTATCTAGCATTGTTTTCATTCATGAATATTACATGGCACAAGGTTGGCTGCCAGATCATTACATTGACAGATGAAAACAGGCCATCTGGAGGTGGTGGTGAGTGGGTTGTCACGACTCACCAGAAACACCCAACACTCATAAAGGGTTTGGTAAGATGTACCTGTAAGATGTGGGTGAACTGAGAGTATTAAAAACTAGAAAAGGGGCTCCTCAGTCCTCGGAGCACAGGTATCTGCATGCCAGGTCAGGTATAGGTTATTGTGACCTCAGAATCAGAAACATCTTTATTGTCACATCACAGTTTTACATTAAGTCAAATATTCGTAAAACAAATGTTGCATATTATATATATGCAACATTATTCAACTAAGGCCAGCCTAATGGAAATACCTATCATCGGCATTGCCTGTCATCAGGCTGCTGAGCAGGACATGGGCTTTGGCTCATCAGGTCGCTGGGCAATTAAGGCTCATGCCTTGCCCAGTGTCCTGTTGACAGACTCATGCCTTGCCCAGTGTCCTGTTGACAGACTCATGCCTTGCCCAGCGTCCTGTTGACAGACTCATGCCTTGCCCAGTGTCCTGTTGACAGACTCATGCCTTGCCCAGTGTCCTGTTGACAGACTCATGCCTTGCCCAGCGTCCTGTTGACAGACTCATGCCTTGCCCAGTGTCCTGTTGACAGACTCATGCCTTGCCCAGTGTCCTGTTGACAGACTCATGCCTTGCCCAGCGTCCTGTTGACAGACTCATGCCTTGCCCAGCGTCCTGTTGACAGACTCATGCCTTGCCCAGTGTCCTGTTGACAGACTCATGCCTTGCCCAGCGTCCTGTTGACAGACTCATGCCTTGCCCAGTGTCCTGTTGACAGACTCATGCCTTGCCCAGTGTCCTGTTGACAGACTCATGCCTTGCCCAGTGTCCTGTTGACAGACTCATGCCTTGCCCAGTGTCCTGTTGACAGACTCATGCCTTGCCCAGTGTCGTGTTGACAGACTCATGCCTTGCCCAGTGTCCTGTTGACAGACTCATGCCTTGCCCAGCGTCCTGTTGACAGACTCATGCCTTGCCCAGTGTCCTGTTGACAGACTCATGCCTTGCCCAGTGTCCTGTTGACAGACTCATGCCTTGCCCAGCGTCCTGTTGACAGACTCATGCCTTGCCCAGCGTCCTGTTGACAGACTCATGCCTTGCCCAGTGTCCTGTTGACAGACTCATGCCTTGCCCAGCGTCCTGTTGACAGACTCATGCCTTGCCCAGTGTCCTGTTGACAGACTCATGCCTTGCCCAGTGTCCTGTTGACAGACTCATGCCTTGCCCAGTGTCCTGTTGACAGACTCATGCCTTGCCCAGTGTCCTGTTGACAGACTCATGCCTTGCCCAGTGTCCTGTTGACAGACTCATGCCTTGCCCAGTGTCGTGTTGACAGACTCATGCCATGCTTCAGCAATCTGACCGCTGCCGGCTGGAAACTGTTCCTTAGCCTGGTGGTGCTGGAATAGACAAATGTTAATAATGGTGCAATTTCTTCTTAACCCTTTCATGGCAATTGGACGCTACATTCATGATTTGAGGCATTTTGTTCAAAACGGAGCAATCCTGCAAACTTTGGAAGCCAATGTTAGACAATTAGGATGGAATATGAAATATCGTACAGAATCATCTTGATCACATGACTATAGATCATGTGTACCGATTTGTACAAAAAAGACAAAAATCTTGATGTCACTTTAACATACTGAATTCACTGAGGAGTTTGCGGTGCAGAGGGATTCTAGCCTCGCGTAGCGATATTAATATCAATGCGTGGATATTAGTCTTGTTCCTCTCAACATTCGATTTTTCCCCCGCAATGTACCGCCCCATATTTGCATACTGGGCCCTGGTTGGTTATAGCCTGGTTCCAGACGAATCCGGTTGGCTATCACCACTTCGGCCGTGAAGTCCTCCCACAATTGAGAGGGGCCACACTTAATCTGCCTGGGGCAATATGCATTGCAAAGGCAGATGAAAGCTGGCTATGCGAGGCTAGAGGGATTCCGTCTCCCCAGGCTGCTCTAGTCTTCCAGAGGGAGAGGCAAGGTGGACCATAGGAGCTACCCAGAGGGTGATTGGCTGCTTCTGATGGGAACCTGGCTCCCTATTCCTGGAACTCACGACTCACAGGTGTTGAGCTCATGTGGGCGAGAGGAGAGTAATCTTGGCAGACAGGTAGAACAGAAGAGGGTGGAAAGATGGGTGTTACAGAGACAGAGAGAGAGGTGAAAGAAAGAAAGAAAGAAAGAAAGAAAGAAAGCTTCTCTCGCTCTCTCTTTCCTGCCTCCGCCTCCCTCCGCATGCTACAACAAGCCTATAACCATCTCTGGGGAATGCATGTGAATGAGGAGAGTGGAAAGGCACTCTCCATCTTATCTGTCCTGTTTTCATACAGTGCATGCCCCCCCCCCCTCCCCCACCACACACACCATTCATTCAGTATTTAAGGAAGGCCCTTAGCCGTTTTCCATGCGGGTCTTTCATCCCTACACCAGATTGACAATGCAAGAGTTTGAACCCTGTATTGTGTGTTCACTTGCCCACAGCCTGATCTATATTCCTAATTGAGCTTGAAATGGTAACGCCGACATTATGGCAATGCAAGCAATTCTCTGTGGAACCCAACACAGTTTGTTGACAGAGCATCGATATCAGGACCCCCCATATACATCCATATAGCTAAATGGGAAAAACTACAATCTATCCCCTTTCACCATAATAATTTACCCCAGAGGCAGGCATATCTTAAGCACTGGCAAGCTGGGAACGATCACACAGCTAATGTTGTCCCGATCAAACAAGCCAAACATTTACACAAAGAACCGCTGGAGACATTAGTTAGCTGACTAAATTGCGTCGCTGCTGAATCTGCTATGACAAAGCCTCCGTCTGCTACCTCAGCTGAGCATCTGATAGAGTGTCAATAACAGGTAATTGAATGTAGGCTTACGTCAGCATCCCACTCCATCTGAGAGCCCATTGCCAGTCACTTGGTCAATATAATAACTTTCCCAACGTTTAAAAATCTTTGCCAACAAATGTTGGCAAAGATTTGTTGTCTTGGTTGTGGGATTAGATCTGATTCACTGGAGAGATCACTTAAGGAAGATTAGATGCATGTAGGATTCTGCTGTTTTCCACTGGGCCCATTGCTCATCTACACAGATCAATGGATAACCAGGCAAATATAGACCACATCTCCTTTTCATCTGGGGAAATCAAATCCTCTTGGTGATCAAAGGCTCACAAATCACAGCCAATATAGGCAGAAACCCGACAAGTGCCACAAATCTTTGACACACAGTCAGTAAGGCAGAGGCAAGGAAGCAACCAGGTGCTCAGGAGATGTGCCGGTATACAAAATATAAAAATAGTAAGGTGCTCCTAGGATCAATCGGGATAACACATCTATAGAAAAAAGCGGAGATCCGAGCACACTCAATAGTTAAAAAGTAGGAAAACTTTATTAAACGGACATGTTTCGACCTATAGAGCGCAGCAGTCCCGCCCCCTTTCAGAAAAGCGAGTGGCCCAGGAAATTAAACCCCAATGCATTTTTCCATCGGCACTTCGAATATAATTTATTTAAAGACGGTTACGCCGCGGACAAAGCCAATTCGGATCATGACAAATCATGACAATGAACACAATGTTTTGGGACGATCAAATCATTCGAAAGAAGAAAATAAAGGCAGGAGACAACACTATTTGTTTTGTTTTTCGTCTTATAAATTATTTGATCGTCCCAAAACATTGTGTTCATTGTCATGATTTGTCATGATCCGAATTGGCTTTGTCCGCGGCGTAACCGTCTTTAAATAAATTATATTCGAAGTGCCGATGGAAAAATGCATTGGAGTTTCATTTCCTGGGCCACTCGCTTTTCTGAAAGGGGGCGGACTGCTGCGCTCTATACCGGTCTTCATCAGTGCGGTCAGTAAGGTTGAGAGACTGATCAGGTTTTCTTCACCAACATGTATATGGTAACCAGTGTAAATTCATGGATCTCAATAAATGTCTTGGTGGAACAGTAACGGAGTAATACAGATTTTGCACATTTTATATTAGATTATTTGTTAATACTTCACTCAAGTAAATTTGTAGGGAGGTTGAAAAAAAGTATAGTTACTTTTAGGGTGGCTGTTACTTTTTCATTTTTTCCCCCTTCTTCCCATAAATGTAATTGGCCACACGCTGCATGTTCTTTAAAGATAGGCTAGTCCATGGGGCCAAGACCACAAATTCGGCACCACCTGAGTGGGAAAATTCTAGTTGTGATTTATTTTATTCCTAGTATTCCGAATCAACCCCTCCGAGGGCCCTGGCGCTACACCAAAGCAAAAGGCCCCATATCGTGTTGCGTGCGCACAACACAAGCAAGAACCACACTTTTTGCCTTCGCGTGCCCAGATTCGCGTGCCCAATCTGCGCGCGTTCAGCGATAGCCAGCACTATCGCCATCGCTCCCATAGAGTTATAAGGCTGCCCTCCGATGCTGGATATGCTATTTCTGAGTCTTCTCCCACCGAGTGGTTAAGAAACTGTTGGATGACCAAAAACACTAGCTGGGGTTCCTGTGTTGCGTTACATTGAAATCGGTGACCTATGAATATGCGGTTGCGACGGAAGCAACAGATGTACCTATTTGAAATAGTCTCACACAGGGCCCTGCAAGCTGCGGGCCCTGGCGCTTAAGCAGCAGTAAGTACAATTGTTAATCCGGGCCACAGTGCGCGTGCACAGGTGTGCGTGTATCTGTGCCTTTCTGTGTTTTACAGGCTGTGTAGGGGGTATCGTGAATGTGAGAGGTCTTAATGGGTTTAGTGTGTGCTTATGATTCTGTGCCAACCTTCCACACATCCCTCCATCCTCACTCTCTCTCTCCTTCTCTTTCTGTTTCTCTCAGCATTGTGAGTTGTCTGTGTTGTGGGACCCTGCGGTGTGATATTGAACATGACTCACACCCTGCACATTAGAGCTACTGCAGGAGAGAGGGAGAGAGTGAGACAAGGAAGATGTGTGTGTGTGTGTGTGTGTGTGTGTGTCCATGCGTGCGTGCGTGCCGTGTATATATATATATGAGGTGTATATACATGTATATATATATAACATATACATTGTATGTGTGAGAGAGAGAGAGAGAGAGAGAGAGAGAGAGGGTTGCATTACTGCAGGGCTGTGTGGGGCAGTACTGCAGAGAGGACAAGAGAGGAGGTAAAAGCAGGACAGAAGGGGAGAGAAAAAAAGGCTTTTATTTTCTTTTTGGCCTCCACTTTCCTGTGGGACACAAGAGGGGACGAGAGGCGTTCTGCTTACCCAGATCAATATAGAGTTTGTCTCTGTCACTGTGGTGTTGGGTTCTGGAATTGAACCGACAAAAACACTATTCATACCATAGCTCCTCGAAAGTTGAATGATGGGCGGGAAAAAAAAATTGTGAGGGGAAAACTCCCAAGCAGAAGAGGCTCTTTATTTATCGCAATTTTGCAAACAATCTTAGATGAGCTTATTACTTGTGAACTCTAGAAACAGGAAACGGGCCAGGAGAAAAAGCTGTTTGCAGAGAACATACTCTCTGTTAAAAAGAAATTGTGGCACATCCGTATCGCTAAAATAAGAATCCTGATTTAGACTTTCTTGTATGTCGAAAATAGCAGAGCTTGCAGATGCGCTATATTTGGGGACTGTAACTTCACCATAGTTCCACTGTGCAGTGACAGTGTTGTTGAACCCCTCTCATCTATCGTAGTGTTCTTCACCGCTGTGCCTGGAGCCTTGATTTGAACTCCAGCTTGAGTACAGCTCATTATGGCGGTGTCACAAAGGCGAAGAATGTATCATAAAACTCAATTTACATACGACAACCTTGGAGTAAAATGCAGTGGCTGCACAGATACTCAGTGGATTAAAATGCCAACCTCTATCCTTCTGTATTCTTCTCAGCGCTGTCTCTGAAACAGAGGATTGGCATTTACCATGCTCCCCTCCTGATCTATTGAACATCTCTATTCTGTTATATTACCTCTTTATCTGACAACTGTTCACTTTAACCACTTTAACCTTGTCTTGTCTTGTCTTGTCTTCTCTTGTCTTCTCTTGTCTTGTCTTCTCTTGTCTTCTCTTGTCTTGTCTTGTCTTGTCTTGTCTTCTCTTGTCTTCTCTTCTCTTCTTCTTCTCTCTTGCCTCTCCTGTCTACTCCTGTCTTCCATACACAGGAAATCGATATGCCCAGCGTCAACATTATAACAACATTATATCAACTCTGTCAGTGCATGGGCGGGCCGATCGTTACCACGGAGATGAGCAGTTGCTACACCAGTTAGGGGCTGGATCAGCATCCTGATTGGCCGAGAGTGTGGCATTGATCTATTACTGATGGGATATAGCATTACTGTTTATCACGCAGACTTTATGCCCTGCCAGGGAGATAGGGAGTGTCTGTGAGTGTGGCAGTGTGCCTGTGTGTGCCTGTGTGTGTGTGTGTGTGTGTGTGTGTGTGTGTGTGTGTGTGTGTGTGTGTGTGTGTGTGTGTGTGTGTGTGTGTGTGTGTGTGTGTGTGTGCGTGTGTGCCTGTGTGCGTGCGCGCGTGCGTGTCCTTTTTGTGTGTAGTTGTTTGGGAATGTGTGCAGGACATGACTAATGCTTTTACTGTAACAGCGGAAGGACATGAAAGAGCAGGCTGGGAAGCTGGCTTGGCTTTGGAAGAGGAAGGTGAAAGGTCAGGTTACACAGGGAGAGCTACAGGTCCTGTGCCGGTTGGATTGATGGAACATGTTGCACCAATAACCATGTTTCCCAAGACAAGTGTAAACATGTAGAAAACGAAATAGCTTACGTATACAGATCAATTTGGGTCTACATTCAGTGTTATGTTAGATGACAGAGAAGAATGGAAAAAGCTACTTTGACGTGAGTGATCCTGACAGAATGGCTGACAAATAAAATACGTTTTGGGGGTCGTGAGCTCCAACAATCTACTATGTACATAATGTATGTACCATTTGTTACCTCTAAAGCCTTCTCACCCATGCTCTCAATTAAGCCAACTCAACTTCCTCATAATAGTGTTTAATCGCCGAACATGAGTCGTCACCCTCCCCCAACACACGCGCGCCCATGCACGCACACACGGAGGTGTATCTCTCCGCATGTGAGACCACCATGTAATCCGGCTAGATTACTGAGCCTTGATTATGGATATTCAACTTGTCACAGAACTGGGCCAGTGGACAATGTTGGCCCACTTACAACATGGCCTGGATATGTTGAGCGTTGTTACATATGGCCAACGTACAACACATCTATACACTTAGAACCTGAGATGAAAAGTTGCTGCTGTGTCTCAAATACAAGCGTTGGTAATTTGGAAAATGGTATTACAAAGATGGGCTCAATTCTGTTCTGAAACCATGAAGTGTGCTATTGTGCGAGCCGAGAATGACCACACGCTGTAAAAGCTTGTCCTAAGGGTCATTTGTCCACTCCCAGAGTTAAACTAACACTCAAGGTTTTGCAGTGTACTTCTGTTTGAAAATGGTCCACTTTGGCATTACTCCAACCATGACATTCACACACACACGCACAGTGTGCACACACGCACGCAGACGCACGCACGCACGTGCACATGCACGCACACCCACACACACACACACACACACACACACACACACACACACACACACACACACACACACACACACACACACACACACACACACACACACACACACACACACACACACACACACACACACACACACAGGGACGTTTTCTCTTTCACTTTTACAAAGGTACTTTACTACAGTGGGTCTGTGTGCATATTTGTGTGGATGTAGGCTACAGTATATTATTCCCATGTGTGTGCACACACATATGTATTCACGCACATGCACACATACACTGCTGAGCAGTTCATTTTGCTCCAAGGCAAAAATAAATAAATAAATCCAATGTTAATTTAACCTGGACTGATAAGGGTTCATTTGTACACTCTCAGGGTTAAATTTATGCAACATTTGTATGTGTTCTCAGTTCTCAATTATGTTTCTCCAGTCTAACCATTTCCTCTACATCTCTTCCAAATTACTAGCGTCTCTGTTAGTGTTTCTCTATTATTCTGTTATTTGCCTGAGCAGAACCTTGTTTATATTCACTGTGCACTTTTTGTTTAGACTTCCTCTTCTTCAGAGACAGACAGACAGACAGACAGACAGACAGACAGACAGACAGACAGACAGACAGACAGACAGACAGACAGACAGACAGACAGACAGACAGACAGACAGACAGGCTGGCTGACTGACTGACTGACTGACTGACTGACTGTGATAGGAACATGCAGAGAAGAAGGGAGAAGCTGATATTTTATGCTGCAGGGAAATTCCGTCCAACTGTGCTGCATTTGATCACCTGTCTGAAGCCCTGAGCACAGTGAGCGGTACCACAGGTACCACAAGGTCAGCTGTCTGAAGCCCTGAGCACAGTGAGCGGTACCACAGGTACCACAAGGTCAGCTGTCTGAAGCCCTGAGCACAGTGAGCGGTACCACAGGTACCACAAGGTCAGCTGTGTGGACACGATGGAGACATTAGAACTGCAGAACTTTGATCATTCAAAACTGTCAAAAATCTGAAAAACAATATTTCTATTCCAAAGCTCTCTCCATTTGGCAAAATAATAAAGTCCAAACTTTGATCATAAGAAGTGCCCACAGAGTAGCCTACCCGCAGAGATTAAAGGAGTAATAAACCTTGGTTTACTTTGACTGTCTGTCCACCAACGTGTGGATTTTCAAACAAACTAGTTATTTGCCATGAAGTTGGATGGAGAATAATAAAAATGACTGTGGCCTATAGGTCTACTGCATTTCCTCCTATGGAAGTCCTAAATTACTAGTCACTAATGTTGCTCTGGAGAGGGAAGTCTGGAGCTCTGGTGGAGCTGTTGCCCCTGCGACTCGACTACATATAAGAAGTTGAAGATGGATGGATGGATGGAAGTCCTTTGCCACCACTGAATAAAAAATCTCTGAAATGAAATTAATGAGATTCTGTGTATCTCACAATTCGGACATTTAATCATGCAGCTTCAATATTATATCTCAGATCTC
>NC_137870.1:22965853-23053353 GCF_963924005.1 Protomyctophum bolini | reverse complement strand
ACTCTGGACTCCAGCCGAGTTGGAGGAGAATGCATGATCACCAGGCCCCGGGGCTGATATATGTCCACACCACTCTGCAATAACCTTGCCCTCGCACACACGCACGCACGCACGCACGCACGCACGCACATATAACATGCACGCACATATATTGCATATTCATAATGTGTTTGTGTCTGTGAGAAAGAGGGAGTGAGACAGAGGAGTAGGGGAGGGGAACATTATAATTATTATTATTATTCTGAAAAGACAAAGGCGCCCGTGTTGCATTTTCAGTGTCAGGCGATAGCTGAACGTCTGGAAATATGCGTAGTAAAATATAATAAGGCGTGTGTGTGTGTGTGTGTGTGTGTGTGTGTGTGTGTGTGTGTGTGTGTGTGTGTGTGTGTGTGTGTGTGTGCGTGTGTGTGTGCGTGCGTGCATGTGAAGAGGAGGAGAGGGGAGAAAGAGGGAGTGTGACTGACTATAAAATAGCTATAGTAAAACATTCACAAGGCGAGGGTTTCTACAACACCTTCATAGTTCCATTCGTGTGATGGTGTCACCATGCTGATATACACCATACCACTACCACTTCATTGCCACTGGTAGTGCGCTCAAGGAGGTAGCAGATGTACATTTTTAAAGAATATTGAGGTGTGAGAACTACTGATTTGGAAGGTATTTTGTAGAATCGGCCTCAGGACTTAATGGGTTAAAATATGCTAAACCATGTTACCTCTGAGACTTTGACACCTGAAATGTGTGACTTATTGACCTGAACAACATGGTGATTAAACTAATGTTAATTCAAGTCAAGTCACATTTATTTGCATAGCCCTTGATCAATCAAGCGACAACCCCTGTCCTTAGGCCCTCAATTTGCCAAGAAAAAAACTGTAAAAAACCTTGACAGAATAGATAATGAAGAAACCTCAGGAAGAATCACAAAGGAGACACAGATACAGCCCTTATATTACTGTTGCTTTATTACTTTGCACAGCGTTTGGGCTCTATAATCCCTATTCAAATCCAGCACAGAAGTCAGGGCTGCACTGTGGTATTCTTCTCAGATTAGGGTTTTGTCTGGGATTATCATGACAATATAGTGCACACAGTTTCACATGCGTGTATTAAACACAAACCCAGACATGCATGCATGCCGTGCACACATACAGTACCGGCTATGAAAACCGTTGCCGTCCCAGTGTGAATGTTCACACTTCACAGCGGTCCCTCATGCATCCGGGGGGTGGGGTGGATAAATGAGAATCGATAGACTTAAAGAAAGAGAAGAATGCCCCTCTCCCACCTCATTGATTATGGGCTCCGTGGGGTAATGGGCCTGCTGTTGTGGGCTCTGACCTCACACACAATACAGCTTTAATTAAGCATAGGCCATTCCCTATCAGCTACAACCGACGCAACTTTGTGAAAAGTATATGACTGATACATTTACAATTACAATTTAGCAGAAAGCTTTTATCCAAAGTGACTTATAAGTGCGAGATCAGAGTAAATAGCATGAACCTTAGACAAGAAATGACAGAGTAATAGTCACAGAAGCAGAGTGCAAAGAAAAAATGTAGTATCCCACTGCTGTCCATCATCGGTTATTTTCCCTATTGGTGAATTGGTCATACCACAAAGTACTGTATAAAGGGCCTATATACTTTGTGATACAAATGCAGAGATATAAATACCAAGAAAACTGACGTTATCACTTATAACATCTTACCAGAACATTCAACAGTAAAGTATATTCTTCTACGTATACGGCAGTGAATGCTGGACCCTGAAGCCAGCCCTGCAGAAGTCTTGAGATGGGTGCTACAGTGTGCTACACCAGAATGGTGTGTGCAGTACTTAACATAAGCAAGACTGCAAGAGTGTGTACATGTTACCAACAAGATCCTGTATGAGGGAATACCAAGGTTGAGCCAGAATATAGCAGCCAGGAGAATGAGACTAGCAGGACACTGCCAAAGACATCAAGAACTGCCAGCCAGCAAACTGGTGCTGTGGGAACCAACACATGGGCATCGATCACCACACTAACATGGATGTCCTCAAAAACTATACAGGAGTGCAAAGTACCAATGAACCATGGGCAATGAACTGACAGAAACAGTGTGGGCATACAATGGACGGGCACAAAAAGGACAAAGACAGATTGGTACAATGTCTACGCTGACAACCCCCCTATGACCCAGACATATCGGTCGGATTGTTCTTTATCGCAGCCCGAACCTCTAGTTTACAAACAGAAAAAACATAAAAAGCTGAAACATGGAGATACAAGGTTTCTGCCCGTCAGCAGCGATCGATTGGCAGTTTCAACGTTTTCGTTCAGTGAAAAAGGGATAAGCAGTCGTATAATGCTGTTGGCCTTTTGTCAACAACAATGGAGCCCCCAGTGAAAACTGTACCGAGATTAGATGGATAAAAGAGGGCAGGCTACAAAAGCCGAAAAACTCAAAGTAGTTGGAGAATGATAATTCACATGTTTCCCCTGCTTCTCCTTTAATCCCTCACAATAAACAGACGGAAATGAGGAGGGATGAAATGAAATCACTTCTAAAAGTGCTATATTTATCTCAGTCTCTGTATAGCGCTCCCATTAAGTGGTGCAGATTAAACACACATGGTCACGTGGGCATCAGCATGAGCACGACCATGTACATGCGTAACAATGACGCCACTAGTACGTAGGCAGGTTTCTGAACTGCCCACAGCCCTATACTGTATGGGACACAGACCAAGTAGATTTCAATTGGACCATATTACCGTGAGCATTAGTGAGGACCAATTATACGGAGATAGGTTGAAAATGGTTGAAATTGTCCTTTAAGCAAATCATGTAAGGAATGATAGCTAGCACTTACTGTACGTTCTGCCTATTCAGGCACTTCTTATTTCATTATTGAGGCAGGCAACATGACCACTGACCACTGTTTTGGCTACAAAGCCTTCCTCAGTGGATGATTACGCTGAGGAATGCTTTGTATCCAAAACGCATCCGGTGGTCATGTTGACTGCTTCAGTAATAAAATAAGTGCCCAGATAGGCAGAATGTGAATGCTTCCTATTCCGATATACTTTTGGAGCTGTGAGTGTGCACTGTGCACCCGTCATGTTTTTGATATCATTCCATCAGCATTCCTTCTAGTAATACTTACACACGCACGCACGCCACACACACACACACACACACACACACACACACACACACACACACACACACACACACACACACACACACACACACACACACACACACACACACACACACACACACACACACACACACACACACACAGTCATTCTCTCTCTCATCAGACATATACTGTTGCACTTTTAATGTCAGATCACAGCAAAAAGGCCTTTCCATACTGTAAACAGCCTATAGTCTCACAGGACTGTGGCTCTCAGGGCCATTCAGGGTCTAGTCTAGCTCAATAGCTGCCGCATGATTGTATTTGTACCCATGGGTCTGTGTGTGAATTCCATATTCAGAGTCATCATATTGGCTACAATAACCACTTGAACGCTAGCATGCCTATTCTGGGGGTTTGCTAAAATTAGCCGATCTACAAGGTCAAAGCACATTGCAAATGTGGCACATTTTGAGTTTTGATTAACGATTTTTGGGGAACAGATGGAAAAGTAAACAGAACAAAAGCGTACTGTAAACTGAGGTCGGTTTGAGGGTTTAAGTGATTAATGGCCCATAATAATCCTTTATGCTATGACTTCAATCACCTGCATACTGTACATATGAATGAGAAAGGACTGATCAGTTCATCAGTCATTATGCTAATTAAACCTCCCTGCTCACTGCTCATTCTTCTTGCTGCTGCTGCTCTGCTGCTTTGTGCTCTGCTCTCAATGATTAGTTGTGCTCCCAGATCTGTTTCTATGCTGCTTTGTGCTCTGCTCTCAATGATCAGTTGTGCTCCCAGATCTGTTTCTATGATTCCCTTATGGGGTCCATTTCATTCCATCTCCTGTAATGTAGTTGGCAAACCATTTATTATAATTCAGAATTTTGGCTGTATCGTGTTAATGACAAGCACACCAACTATTACAAGACTTTGTGGTTTGCCAAGATATCAATGAATGATAGCATATTGTTACCCACCCTATTTCCCCCACAAACATGTACATTTGGTAAAACAAATTCCACCGTCTATGAAATGCCAAAACCATGGACACAGGGTTACATTTATTTAGTCAAATGTTTGATCAGAGGACACCAACATGAACAACAACTGCACTTCTTCCATTCGTTCGCACCTACAGTTACCGGAGTGGAAAAAGTCACTCCGCAAACTCTGTCAACAAGCACAAGTTTAGTAAATCCATCCCAATCCCCACCCCCGGCCCTGAATCCACTCTCTATCATGATAAATTGATTGTCAGATGTGTTTGTGTCAGGGGGGCTGTGAGGCATCCCACCGCTGAGTGATTTATGAAGGGAAAATCAAAGAGAGAGAGAGAGAGAGAGAGAGTTACTGTCTCATAGATGACAGCGGTGCTATAGCCATCTGGTCAAGGGTGCCTACCGTATGTGTGTGTGCCTATATTTGTATTACTGTCTGTCTGTCTTGTAAATATTCTGTTTGTGCATTCTACTATTATGGTACTTACGGTTCTGTCACTATGGTACATCCCACTACCCAGCGGGCTTTGCACTATGCGCGGGCTTTAGCAGACAGTCTATTATATGAATCAATGGCAGTGGCCAGGTTGTTGTTTTACGCTATGTTCAACTGATATAAAGTTTCATATTACAAAGAAGAAGGTTGTCGTTTTTGAATTATCAATGGTAGCAGAGGATGGCTAACAACATTAACTACAGAGTCCCACCGGCGTTTGAAGAAAAGAAGTCTTATGAGAGCTGGAAAAATGAAGTTGAAATGTGGAAACGTGTCACTGAACTGGATCCGAAGAAACAGGCTTTAGCTGTTGCTCTTTCACTGACGGGACGAGCTAGAGATACAGCGTTGGAAATACCTGCGGACGATTTGAACAAAGATGATGGGATGAAGACACTTGTAGAGGCATTGGATAATGTATTCCTAAAAGAAGAAAAAGACCGGGCTTACGACGCATACACGGACTTTGACAAGACTCGGAGAGAACGTGACGTTTCCATGGCGGATTACATCGTCCATTTCGAGCAGAGGTACAACAAAATGCGAAAATTTGACATGACTCTTCCTGATACTGTTTTAGCATTTAAGTTGTTGGATACAGCCGATCTGGATGTTAAAGATAAGCAGCTTGCTCTTACAGCGTGTTCAACACTTACATTTGCAAGCATGAAGTCAGCTCTTAAAAGGATTTTTGGAGACAAGACTGTGTTATCCACGAGCAGCAGTGGAGGAATTCAAGTGCGACAAGACGAGCATGCTTTGTATGTTGATCAGAGGAAAGACGGTAAATACGGGAGCAAATTCCATCCCCAAACCAACCATGCGAGGGCGCCATTGACTGGCTCAAACCCACTGGACAGGTATGGAAAAAGAACAAAATGTGCTATTTGTCAGAGTACATTCCACTGGGCTAAGGACTGCCCACACAAAGCTGAGCATGTGAAAATGACGGAAGAAAATTCAGAGGCAGATCAAATTGAAAAGTGCAACATTACTTTGTTTTCTAAAGAGTCAATATCTGATGCTGAAATATTCATGGTGGAGGCCTTGGGTTCAGCTGTAATTGACACTGCATGCACCAGAACAGTCTGTGGTAAAAAATGGTTGGACAGTTACATTCATACACTGAAGAAGAGTGAGAGGAATAAAATGGAAAGTACACAGAGTAGAAGAGCTTTCAAGTTTGGTGATGGTCAAGTTGTTCATTCTACAAAAAAGGTGAAAGTCCCAGCTAAGATAGGCCAAACTAAGTGCCATATAGAGACTGAGGTGGTCCCAGTGGACATTCCTTTACTACTAAGCAAAGCATCACTTAAGAGGGCAAAAGCTGTGCTTGACATTGAGAATGATAAAGCCACAATGTTTCATGAACCTGTGCCCCTTGAAATCACCTCCTCTGGACACTACTGTGTCAGCATAGTGGACAGAGATTGCACAGCCACTTGTGAGAATGAACCCCAAGCTAATGAGGTTCTGGCCATAACAGATGACATGAGTAAAGATGAAAAACACAAAGCCTTGGTGAAACTTCACAAGCAGTTTGGACATGCTTCAGTTGATAAACTTAAAAAATTACTGACTAGTGCTGGAAGTAATGATGATGAGAGCATTACTATTTTGAATGACATTGTAAGCAGCTGCGAAACATGTCTCAGGTACAACAAACCCAAGCCAAAGCCATCAGTTGGTCTACCAATGGCTTCAACCTACAATGAAACTGTGGCATTAGATCTGCATGAGCTAGAACCTAATGTGTGGTACCTTCACATGATTGATCATTTCACCAGGTTCAGTGCTGGTAGTATTGTGACCACAAAAAAAATCCAGTGAAATTGTGAGGCACTTTATTCATTCCTGGGTGAGTGTTCATGGAGCCCCGGCAAAACTTTTTTTTGACAACGGAGGAGAATTCAACAATGAGGAAATGAGAGACATGGCAGAGAACTTTAACATTGAAACCAAAACCACTGCTGCCTACAGTCCATGGAGTAATGGATTGTGTGAAAGGCATAACCAGACCCTTACAGAGATAATGTTAAAGGTGAAGAAAAGCAGTGGATGTGATTGGAAAACAGCCCTAGATTGGGCTCTCATGGCAAAGAATACAATGCACAATGTACATGGATTTAGTCCATATCAGCTAGTATTTGGGCAAAATCCAAACCTACCTTCTGTGCTAGTTGATAAACCGCCTGCCCTGGAGGGCACTACAATAAGTAAATGGGTAGGACAGCACATTTCAGCATTGCATGAAGCAAGGACAGCGTTTACTGAGGCAGAGTGCTCTGAGAGAATCAGGAGAGCTCTACGCACACAGCTTCGCCCCACAGATGAACACTACGAAACTGGAGACAAAGTGTACTACAAAAGAATGGACTGCAATGAATGGAAAGGCCCTGGAGTGGTAATTGGACGGGACGGCGTGGTCATATTTGTTAGACATGGGGGCACCTATGTCCGGGTGCATCACTGTAGACTACGCAAGGCCAAAGATCACTACACTGACAAGTCAGGTGACAGCCAAGAAAGTCAGACAGAATATAATGCAGCAGAATGTGACATGAACAATGTTGTAAATGTACCTGATACTGAATCTAGTGATGTACCTGACACAGAGAATGCTGCAGGGGACTCTAATAATGACACAGACAACATTGAGCAGACCAATGATCCATCCAACCGACAACCTACTATCAGAAGAACAGACTGCAGTGAGAATCTAAAGGCAGGTCAATTCATTAAGTATGTGGAAAGAGACACTGGAATTTCACACACAGCAAAAGTGCTCAGCCGAGCAGGAAAAGCAACAGGAAAAAACAAGAACTGGTACAATCTGGAGTACACTGAGCCAGTTAGCCTCACTGGCACAACCAGGTCAGCTGACCTTTCACAGGTTGACACACTGCAGATTGAACTATTGGACAGGGTGGAACAGCCACCTGACAGACACCACGATGATGTACTGGTTACAAAGGATGTGTCATTTGAATCAGCTAAACTTACTGAAATCAGTAACTGGAAAAAACATGGAGTGTTCAATGAAGTAAAAAATATGGGACAAAAGTGTATTTCCACAAGATGGGTGTGCACACTCAAAGACACAGCAGACGGCATAGTTCCAAAAGCAAGACTAGTGGCGAGAGGTTTTGAAGAGCTAAACACAAAGGACCTCCCAAAGGACTCTCCAACATGTGCCTCAGAGTCTCTTAGACTACTCATGTCAGTGATATGTCAAAACCAATGGACACCCCACTCTATGGACATTAAGTCAGCATTCCTTCAAGGAAATGAGCTATCCCGAGACATTTATCTCCGTCCACCACCTGAAGCAAAGAGTGAAGGAACTCTGTGGAAGCTGAATAAATGTGTTTATGGACTAAATGATGCATCACTGTACTGGTACAATAGAGTTAAAGAAACAATGTTGCAAACTGGAGGAAAGATGTCACAAGTTGACCCTGCCATTTTTTATTGGTTGGATAATGATTGTAATGTGTCTGGAGTGCTTGCTTGTCATGTTGATGATTTTATCTGGGGTGGTTCACACAGTTTCGCAACAACAGTGATCCCTCACCTGCAAACTGCCTTCCAAGTGGGCAGAGAAGAACATGACAGTTTTCGCTATGTAGGCATGGAGTATGTCACTGAAAGTGGAGTAACTTATATGCATCAAGACCATTATATACAGAATCTTCAGCCAATTCACATGGACACCTCCAGAGCGATGAGCCGTGATGCTCCCCTGACTGAGAGTGAAATCGATGACCTTAGATCAAAGATAGGTCAACTTCTGTGGGTTGCCAGACAAAGTCGACCTGATATTATGTTTGATACTTGTGTCCTTGCTGCTAACATAAAACATGCTACTGTACAGAGTTTACATGACACAAACAAGGTGGTGAGAAAGCTAAAATCAGAAAAAGTGACACTGAAATTTCAGAACCTAGGAAAAGACAACTCTCTAAAGCTAGTAGTGTTCTGTGATGCCTCACTGGGAAACCTTCCAGATGGTGGCACTCAAGGGGGACATCTCATTGTGCTGATGGGTGAGGAAGGAAGATTCTCACCTGTTTATTGGCAGTCAAAGAAGATCAGGAGAGTCGTCCGAAGCACACTTGCTGGAGAAACACTCGCTCTCGCAGATGCTGTTGACAGTGCCATTTCTCTTTCTGACCTTCATGCAGAACTAACCACTGGACATCTTACCCAGCATGTCTTACCAATAGTGTGTGTCACTGATAACCACTCTCTTGCTGATGCCATCAAGTCTACTAAGTCAGTGACAGAGAAAAGGCTCCGCATTGAAATAAGTGGTATCAAGGAACTTCTTCAGAGCAAAAGAATCCAACGGATACTGTGGGCACCTACAGGAGAGCAGCTAGCTGATTGCTTGACAAAACGAGGTGCATCCGCACTTCAGCTCCTAAAGGCACTCAGTGTTGGAGTATGGAAACTGGAATAGAGACTCTTTTTCTTTTAACAGTAATTTTTGTTTTTGGTCATTATGTTCTTTCATGCCTATGGACATTAATAATAGACTTTGTTTCTTTGTTATAAAAAAAAAAGGGAAAAAGAAAAGAAAAGTGGGAGATTGTAAATATTCTGTTTGTGCATTCTACTATTATGGTACTTACGGTTCTGTCACTATGGTACATCCCACTACCCAGCGGGCTTTGCACTATGCGCGGGCTTTAGCAGACAGTCTATTATATGAATCAATGGCAGTGGCCAGGTTGTTGTTTTACGCTATGTTCAACTGATATAAAGTTTCATATTACAAAGAAGAAGGTTGTCGTTTTTGAATTATCAGTCTGTCTTTTTTTTCTTTTTCTGTGTGTGTGTGTGTGTGTGTGTGTGTGTGTGTGTGTGTGTGTGTGTGTGTGTGTGTGTGTGTGTGTGTGTGTGTGTGTGTGTGTGTGTGTGTGTGTGTGTGTGTGTGTGTGTGCGAGTGCGTGCGTGTGTTGGATGTGGTTAGATGAGTGTGTGTGTAAGTGTGTTTGTGCCTAGTATGATAAGTAAAGGTGATTTATACTTGGTTAACATGTGACTGGTTCGACCTCCCGTTACTCAGACCTTTACTAACAGTGTTAGTAACGGGAGGTCGAACCAGTCTAGTGTTAGTCTAACACTATAATAATATCTGGGACTTATATAGTGCCACGCAGGTCTGACTAACGGATGTCTGATTTATGGGCAGTCCTATACTTCATTGTACAATGAGGTGGAGTCACATGCTAAAATACCTGATCTTACGGTTCAAGGCCATCATGCGAGGAATTGTGAGCTTGTATTATCAGCAATTTTCACTATTTTTGCAAGACAACATTGTGCGATGAAGCATAAAGCAAATGCTTCAGTTGTTTAAGCATTAAAACAAATTTCGCGATTATTCGTGATAGAAAATAATTGATAGTTACTGTACAGGTTACAGCCCTACATTTGTCTGTGACTAACAGTGAAAAAGGGATGTGCTCATACAGGATGACCTTGACCTCTGACACACATACATCACTGACAATTATTATACACAAAGCACACAAAGGCACGCACGCACGCACGCACACACGCACACACACACACACACACACACACACAAATTCTCATAATTTCTCGACGATTGTGTGCATGTGCATGTGCATGTGCATGTGCATGTGCATGTGCATGTGCATGTGCATGTGCATGTGCATGCTTGCGTGCCCGCGTGTGCATAATTAATTATGCACACAATAATTATGTGTGTGTGGCGGGGGGTGTAATTTGATGTGATATGGCATGCTTATCCTTGGAAAAGCACTATATATTAAAGTAATTCTTTGCTTGACATATTGTCCAATATGGTAAATTGAAACCATAGTTGTCAGTCAATACTTCTCTCTCTCTCTCTCTCTCTCTCTCTCTCTCTCTCTATTTCGTAATATTCCATCTTCCTCAAAAGCCCAAAGGCCAAATAGTTCCAGGTGTGGGTGTGTAAAATAAACAAAATGCACAGTTTTGCACACGCACGCACGCACCCACACTCCCACGCTCTACTACTTAATACCCTGATTTATGCATTCAAACGTTTGCTGACATATTCCTTTAGCCTGCAGATAATGTTATTACAAATTGACTGTGTGTATGCAGTACAGACTGCCATGAATCAATGTGACAACAGCCATACTGTAGGCAGTCCAAGCATGGATCACAGTGCCGCATGTATGTTTATTATAGACCTAACTGCTCAAATGTGCAAATAACCCTCAGTACACACATCCATTAACCCTAACTTCCTTTGTGTTTGACTTGGTTGCGGCCAGTTGATAGGTTATTAGTCATTCAGCACAGTGGTGCTGGCAATAATGACTCTGCATGCTCTCTGTTCACTGACAAGGTTGTTTGTATTGCACTCCACACCACAGCTTGTGATTCCCAACCAACCGTAGTGTGACTGAATCTGGCCGAGGTGTGCATGGCGACAAGCTGCAGAAGGAACTGCCTTGGGGTCTTTTCAGTCCAAACAATGAATGTTCATACTGAATTTCATGCAATAGACCACTAGCCTACTCTAATGCACGTCGTGAACAGAAACCATTGCCGCCCGTACTACGATTTTACATGTCCATATTTGGAATGAGGGTACACAGACACATATAGTATACGACCACATACAACTGACTTTATAAAGTAGATTAGTACACTCTTACGGGTCAATTACAATACACATTGACATTAAAAACCAGCCAGAAAGACTATAATGAATGGCACCTGGGCAGATTGACAGAAATGTTAGCTATTCTGTGAAAGGGGAACAGTGATAGAGACCTTTCACAAATACTGACAAGTGGTTGTAGTTTAGCCTGCGCTGTGACAGGAGCAGAGGTTGGGGGGTAGAAGTGGGTGACTGGACATTGATAAAGTGAGACAGTAGTAACAAGCAACCGCTTCCGTGTGCTGGCTGAAGAAAAGTGATAACCATGAGAATAAGACAGACAGGTAAAGGCCAGAGGATTCCACCTTTTCATCTCTCTCCACTAACCACTACTAGTAAAACAGACCTGAGTTGGCTCTGTACTTGGATGGCTTTTCCCCCCTCTACACCAAATCTCTTCGCCAAAAATAGCCATACAAGATCACAACGCGTTGTGTGTTTAATGTCTTTGAATGTTTTTAGGTATATTATCATGTTTTTATGATCATGCTTTTATTGTATTGGAGCTTCCGAGCGCACGTTTTTCACATGTAATTATGTACCTAAACCGTGAATATGAATCTAAAGTTGCAACACATTGTGAAATTCTAGATCTACATTCTTTGCCTAATGTAAAGGGAATCTTTTAGGTATCTTTACCTGGACCAAAACATTGTTCTGTATTACATACATTTTGAACACAGTATGGCTGTGATACACCTGTAGAAGATAGACCGTGAAGGAGAGAAGGGAAGTGGGGACTATGTAAGCTATAGGTTCCAAAGGATAAGATACAGCAGCACTATAGGAGCAATTTGGAACTGGTGTGTAATGAGTGTAGTCTGTGCATCTGTGTGTGCGCACGTGTACGGCATGTGTGACGGAGCATGTGCATGTGTGCAGGGTAACGGAAGGAATCACACACACACACACACACACACACACACACACACACACACACACACACACACACACACACACACACACACACACACACACACACACTGTATTCCATCTGCTGTATTGTTGCCATTACTTATCCAAGTGTATATCCTTTTATAACCCCGCTTCACAGCCCTTCATCATTTTAATGACCTGTAAAAGCAAATGGGCTTCATGGGCCACTAACGAGGCGGGCCAACATTAATTAATTGATTACATGATCAATTATGGGCGTCCGTAGGCACATGTAATTAAGGCCTGCCATATGTGGCTGGCCAAATCTTTCACCAAGATGACCTGTCACTTCTACACACACCACCATTTGTCTCAATGAGAAAATTACTGTGTGTGTATGTGTGTGTGTGTGTGTGTGTGTGTGTGTGTGTGTGTGTGTGTGTGTGTGTGTGTGTGTGTGTGTGTGTGTGTGTGTGTGTGTGTGTGCGTGCATGCGCAATAGTATGTGTGGCTTTATTTGAAGTGTACATTCTGCATTGCATTTAGTGTTGTATGTTAGGACAGTGCGTGTCTGTGTGTGTATGGTGTGGGTATAGAAGCTAGTAATTTGGTGCATGAGTGTGTGTGTGTGATTGTGTGTTTGTGTGTGTGTGTGTGTGTGTGTGTGTGTGTGTGTGTGTTTGTACACAAAGATCTGTATATCTCCTCTACCAGGACCATGTGCTGAAAAAGACATAAAGGTCAGGCATCCCCTTCCATTGCACTGCCTCTCCAGTCAATTACACCAAACCACATCCCACACACAGACAAGAGCAAGGTACAACATAGACATGCAGATATACTGTATACTGAAATATAGTGAAAGACAAGAAAGGCAGACAAAGACAGATATGGAAGAGAAACATGAGAAAGAGAGAGGGAGAAAGAAAGTGATGATGAGAGATGGCGAGAGAAAGCAAGAGCAAGAGCAAGAGAGAGAGAGAGAGAGAGAGAGAGAGAGAGAGAGAGAGAGAGAGAGAGAGAGAGAGATCAAGGTATCAATGTAAACCAAATGAACCCCTGGGTTCATTTGGTTCCATGTGTAAACTCATTCTGAGTGAACTGAACAGAACAGGACGGTCAGGACAGTGTAGTACATACGTACAGTATTCAACTGTTCAATTTAGTGCACACTCCAGCAGCAGTACAGAGTAGGCTCCAGAGAGCTGGAGGCTCTCAGGATCAATGAGTCAGGCAGCAGAGTGAGGCAGGACAGTGCAGTGAGGTCAGAGGAGCATAGTTAACACCATTCCTTCATGGCTTGGAACAAAGACATAAGGAGGTCAGGCCAGTTGATAATGCAGAGAAAATCTACTTCAACCTAGAAGATCTACACTATAAAGTATTATTTCGTCCGTGTGCATTTTGGGGGATTTGGTTGGACAACAGTGAAACTTCAAACACCACATTGATGCCTTGGAAAAAAAAAAAAGTTTCTTCTTCTCGCAAAAAGCTGGCCACATGCCTCTTCCTGTTGCAGGTATTGTTTCGTATTTGTTGTTACTGGCAGAGCTGTGTAACATATTTTCATCTTCTCTAGGCCATTTCACACTTGAAAAAGAGACATTAGTCTCAATATGGCTTTTACTGGTTAAATAAAGGTTCAAAAAGCTCAATAAATTGTGTTCCACTTTGGATCAATGGAATCTATATGTATCTAATCACGTTTTAATATTAATGTTATATTATCATAAATATCGTTGTGTTTTGCAATTATTTGGGGGCCCACTTAAAATACTCTCTTGGCCCCGGCCCACAGGTCGAGACCCACTATATCATATAGCTTTTTCTTTATTACATTTATGCCGTTTCCCTGTTTGACTTCCTCTTTTCAGTGAGGATGATTTATTAAGAAGGGGGGGCAGATAATCTCATAAACAGTTGCCTGTAATCCTGACTAATAATCCCCTTCCCCAAATAGCAGCAGCGATGCTAACATGTGGTGATTGCAGCCTCATACAAAGAGCATGGTTGAGAAATCCACTTAGTCCAAAATCTGCACTTAATTGAATAAGTCTTGAAATGGCGAAATGAGCCCACACACACGCACGCACGCACGCACACGCACACACACACACACACACACACACACACACACACACACACACACACACACACACACACACACACACACAGTCACAGTATCACGATGACAAGCTTAGCGTATCTGTCAGTACATGAGCAAGTGGGAGAAAATTCCCAGTGAAAGGAGAATCCCATTGGTTTCTCCTCCTCCTCCTCCTTTCAGGCTCCTTGATCGGATCATCAGGATTCTCTCACAACTTCAAAGCGAGTTAGCGGCGAGGAAGAAAGAGGAGCTCCCACTGTAACTCTCTCTACAACATGGTGAATGTATTCATTGCCTATGGAACCCGATATGGCACTTCTGACGAGCAGTCAGGGACTTCATATGATTCAATTACAAAGGCAAACGGGAAACACGTATGAACATCGGAAGGATGCTGCGTTCAATAATAGGCACGCCTTATGAATGCACGCACTGTCCCCATTGTGTGGAAGATTGAATAACTGTGGAGAAGACTGCATTTATGTCACACCAATGTATGAGCCAGATCAATCCGCGAGGGTTCATGACAGAGAAATGCCGCCTGCATCGCAAGATGGGATTTCACAAGAGAGAAGGGGGCGGGGGGGGGGTTATTTGTGTTTCCTGAGAATGCCTACTGTAAACCTTATTATCTATCTGAGCTCCGCCATGCATGAGCATGACAGAGTGGAGTGTGACACAGTATGCAGTCTGGACTGCCACATCAATGGAACAGTATGTATTCAGTGCCCTTGGCTAGTCAGCCAAAGTCTACTGTTATACTGCTGTTTCCCCATTGTTGATTGTTCACTGCCTGAAAAGGCCCTGCATTAATACCGTACAGGGAGCGTTGCTTGAAAATGTTATTGAACAAACAGCTATAGCAAACCGAGCAACTCAAAAAGGCTCTGTCAATTAAACTAAATGTAATCCTCCATAGACAGGTAAAGCAGGTCTGAAATAAAACATTAAGATTGAGACTGAGAGTCAAATTCCAATTTTCTAACTTCAATACTCGCTCACTCCACTTGCTCCTTAGTCCAGAAGAATCAACCAGGTTCCTGTGGGTCGTTCCAAAATCTAATTACCATTTGGGATGACAACGACTTCTGGGCCAAGCTGGATGACCGAGTACACATGCGGAGTGAGCAAGTGAGCAGAGATTTGGGCTTTCATGGAATTTGGATAATGTGCACTTGGATAGCTGCTTGTTGGTGGCCTTGAGTTGTTCCTGTTGGGAAGTCAGAACACAAGTCAGGTGTGATGTTGTTGTGGAAACCCCACAACACTGACAGCTTTCTGACAGCTTTCCAAGAGCTCCTTGTCATCCGGCAACATAATCAGAGCCACAGGGCGCCTAATTAACCCCTGTTAATCATTGTTAGGTATGATGAACACACAAATGGTACACACACCATGTAAAGGGCCTGCATGCGTCATGCTCTCAGCCTGTCAGCTCCAGCTGTCGATGGTACCAACCTGATGGGAAAATGGGTCATCTGGAAAGGAGTTTCTGTTTGGGGCTTGCCACGAGTGAGTAGGTATACCTTCTGTAATAGGAGATACTGTATATCTCCTATTAGAGAAGATAGAAATCCATATGCTTTCAGAGCTCGGTATGAAAACTTCACCAAGTCACCAAGATACACCCATAGTCCAAACCGTTTGCAGGGTGGCACCAGGGCTCGAGATAAACGGCGTCCCGACGTCCCGGGGCCTATAAAATATCTATTTGGGACGTAAATGTATCTCATTCGGGCTGGTTTCGGGACGAGAGGAGTTTTTGCATTGAAAATGCGCATTTCGCCCAGGCGGTGGCGTAACCATCTGGGCAGTGTGCCGCGGGTTCGACTCCCGAGCCCGACACGGCCTTTACTGCATGTCTTCCCCCATCTCTCTCCCGTTTCCTGTCAGCCTACTGTCTGTCCCTTCAAAAAACCAATAAAAGGCGTAAGCCGCAAAAAAATACCTAAAAAAAAAAAAATTATAATGTGCATTTCGTGTGCAACGATGAGCAGCATGAGACTAGTCACTAGGAGCGCTCATCTAAAAACTCTGGGAGCGCTGTCTGCAGTGTTGTCAGTCAGACAAGAACACTTCTTGAGTACAAACCTGCAAAGTGTTTGAACTTGAGCTTGGGCATGAGCAACGAGAGTGGCCTACCCAACCTCCGACACACACAAAAACACACTTGCACCCAAAAACACAACACATGCACGCACACACACACGCACGGCGCACGCACACCAAGGGATCGAAGCCCCAGAAGGGTCAGAACACAGAAGTGAGGAGCACAGACTGTAATCCATCACTGCAGTGTGGCTGCAGCAGGCAGCACACTGACCAATAGACCATTAACTACGTAATTAGCCGGCCACTAGCTCAGTGCAGCAGGCAGCACAGTGAGCACACACAAACACTAGCCCTGTCACAATTAGCCAGTAAACTTTAATTAGCATTGTAATTAAAGACGGAAATGGCAGAAAATCCTTCAGCAAATTCCTCTGCCACTTGCCACCGCTGTACTTCTGTTCTGACAAGAGTCTCAAGCTGTGTCTGCGTTTTTCAAAGCAAATATATGTGCCGGCTTGTGGTCTATCTGGGCTCACACTAACGCAACTCAGCACTAACACACACCAGGCCTGATCAGCAGCTGAAAGTCACTGCTAATTGGGGGAGCTGTGCTTCAGAAATGGGGGCACTTAACACAGACACCTGGTGAAGGTCCAGGTGTTTACCGTCAGCACGGACCTTCACGACTCCAATTCTACACTCAGTGTCGAGTCCAATTATGGATTTACGAGATTTATACTCCGAATTGGAGAATGCATTGGATTCAATTTATGTGATCTAAACATGTGCTCTCAGACAGGGAGAGAAGGAAGCTAATTCTCAATATTACTGGGCCTGTGCGTGTTAATCTTTAGTAAAAGTCTGCCTGTTACTGAGCCCGTCGGGTGCTCTGCTAATCCACAGAAAACCCAACACTCAGTATAAGCCAAGAAATGCACAGCTGCACATTGTGTGTACTTTATATGGGAACACACGCACACCTGCACTTAAACTGCACGCACGCACGCACGCACGCACGCACACACACACACACACACACACACACACACACACACACACACACACACACACACACACACACACACACACACACACACACACACACACACACACACACACACACACACACACACACACACACACACACACACACACACACACACACACACACACACACACACACACACACACACACACACACACACACACACACACACACACACACACACACACACACACACACACACACACACACACACACACACACACACACACAGTGACCGTAGAGATGTTCCAGTGAGCGCTTCACTTGTTATGTTCAAGAAGGAGCTTGCTCTCACACAGATCTTTGTTTGTGAATGATACATAATTCAGAAGCATATACAGACTGAGAGGATACATATTATTTTAGTAACTTAAGGAAGGAAGAATTCAGGGTTTAGTGTCCACAAGACAGCATCGATTAGAGTCCACATGAAGGAATTCTACAGGCCTGTCTGACCCTCCACCACTTTGTCTACTAAATATCAATATCATCAATTAGTCAGTATGGTGGGCTTATCTTAGTCAAGCTAATTGGAATTTAAGCATTCATGTCTGAAACACAATACAGTAAATCCATTTTGGAAACCAATCTGGTAACACTTTATAGCCACAGTGCATTACAGACCCGACTATCGTGTCTATCACATTTATACCTAATAAGAAATGTTGTTGAGCAATGGTGATGACGACAAGCCATACTGTACTGTACTGTACTGTACTGTACTGTACTGTACTGTACTGTACTGTACTGTACTGTACTGTACTGTACTGTACTGTACTGTACTGTACTGTACTGTACTGTACTGTACTGTACTGTACTGTACTGTAGGCTAGAATATAGCAAGAAGAAACTAATGGGTGTTGAACATAAAGAATGTGCTCAGAGGCAGTCTACTAAACAAAGCCATACAGGGCCAAACAAACACAGCGCCGTCTTCTTTCGCCACTGCAGGTGCAATGATTCATGGGAGAATTCATCTGCGAATGGGGCTGGCGGCAATAAATCACCTCTACCCGCAAGACGTCTACAGGCGTCAAACCCAACCTGCTTTCTCTGTACGTACGCCTCTAAATGCTTTGTGTGTGGGTATGCAGAGAGAGAAAGAGAGAGAGAGAGAGAGAGCGAGAGTGTATGTGTGTGTGTGTGTGTGTGTGTGTGTGTGTGTGTGTGTGTGTGTGTGTGTGTGTGTATGTGCGTGCGTGCGTGTGTGTATGCGTGATGGAGAGAGAGAGAGAGTCAGAGAGATAGAGAGAGTCAGAGAGAGAGAGAGGCAAAGACAAAGTGTGTGTTAGAGAGTGTGTAAGTGTGTACAGTACATGCTGCAGATCATTATCATTGAAATCTCTCTTCCAATACAAATACAGAGGATCCTCTGTGCTGATTCCACTACGGCTTAGCCAATTGATTTGTGACTGAGCTGCAAGTCATATTCAAAACATGAACTGAAAAAATCCTCTCACTCTCTCTCTCTGTCTCTCTCTCTCTCTCTCTCTCTGAGCTTGTTCTGCCATGCATATAGCTGAACTTCTCTGCATGCTCCATTAGAGTGAAGCTTGTTTAAAAGTGACTCCATCTGTCAGTCTATTGCCCTGGACCGTTTCATTCCACCACCTCTGCTTTCTCTCTCTCTCTCTCTCTCTCTCTCTCTCCCCCCCCCCCCCCCCCCCCTCCCCACCTCTCCGCACTGCGGACTGTCCCTCAGCAGCGAGCCAGTCTTTAAAGCAACATATTTATCTCTGCATCAATGACATCACCACCGAACAGAGAGGAAGAGACAGAGGGGAAAGGGGAAAGAAATAAAAGAGATATGCAGCATCCAATCTGCCTTCTGTCTGGCAAGAGGTACAGTCCCTGAGATGTCAGGATGCATGGGCCTGACAGAGGAGAGGAGAGGAGAGGAGGATGAGATGAGATGAGATGAGATGAGATGAGATGAGAGGAGAGGAGGATGAGATGAGATGAGATGAGATGAGATGAGATGAGATGAGATGAGATGAGATGAGATGAGATGAGATGAGATGAGATGAGATGAGATGAGATGAGATGAGATGAGATGAGATGAGATGAGATGAGATGAGATGAGATGAGATGAGATGAGATGAGATGAGATGAGATGAGATGAGATGAGATGAGATGAGATGAGATGAGATGAGATGAGATGAGATGAGATGAGATGAGATGAGATAAGATGAGATGAGATGAGATGAGATGAGAGGAGAGGATGAAAATGCCACTGTTTCTTGGCCCTTCCCACTCATCTCCATTAACTCCTCTCCCACTGAGGCTGGACTGGGATAGCTCAGGCTTACTGGTGTTTCAAAGTAGTCTCTTTCAGAGTTGACTGCGCAAAAGCGCATTATTGGCTATTTCCCTACCATAAGCCCTCAATGAATTGAATTGCATTGAATTGATATGGGGTGTTGTGCTAATGGGGTGTTGTGCTAATTCGCTTATTTCCATCGCTCAGACATATATATGTTTTGTATATATCCTCTCTTCATAATGCAAATAGTATCCCAAGCGGCACACGAATTAGCACAAAAAACCAACCCCCATATTGAGGGCTTTAGGGGAAATAGCCAATAACGCACTTTTGCACAAAATAACACCTGGATCTCTTTGGTGGGGACGTAACAACTACAAATAAAGGTAAGAAAGCCTATAGCATGAATTCTCCTTTAAGGCTTTTTGCTTCCATGACTGGCTCTGGCATTTCCTACACAACTAACTCTCTCTTGACTCTTCCTGGCCTCTTTCTCTGTGTCTTTCTCTCTCTTAAAACAGACAAATTAATGTACAAGTCCAGTCTGTCACCCATATGACACCAAAAGTAGTGACCCATTGAATACGGTAGAATGATTACGCAACTACCACAGACTGCAAGGCATCGGTGATAGGTCACCGGTTTTCGTGTAACACCAGGGGCCAAAAAAGCACATCGGAAGAGTTAACCATGACATTGATTATAATTAGAATAGCCTCTTGTCTCAAAGGAAAAAAATACAAATCCTCGGCAGTCAAGGGGGGGGGGGGGGGGGGGGGGCTCCCTTGCAGTGAAATAGAAGTATGGTTTACATAACCCAACAACCCTATAGGGAAATTACGCTACTGCCTAATCCTACTATAAATGCGTCACGTCTCTGCGTATGTGTGTGCGTGCCACGCGCCCACAGGGAGTGCAGTGTATCCAGGTATCCAATCGCTCGGATGCACGGTTCTCCAGAACCACTACAAAAGGCTCTGGTCAGGCTCTGCCAGTGAGCCTAATGAGGCCAACTCCATTCACCTGTGCAATTTCTAGCCTCTGCCTCAGCCAATTGAGGCTCAACCAATCAGGCTATGCCAGTGGGCCGAATTCATTGCCAAGTACACTTTTCAGTTTTCAGTCTTCACACACAGACACATACAAGGATCTCCATGTGGGACACCGGCTGACAGTTAAACGGGTGCTATGACAACGTATATCATTAGGTTCCCAAGTTGCATCGTTCCCAAGTAGGCCGGTGGTCGACTGCGACGGGCACGTACAGGACTATGCATATCAAACTTGAAAAGTAATACGGCAGAGAATAACTGTTCTATAATTTCCATTTATTTTGTCCTCCTAGGCCCGGGGTTGAACGGAACCGTTCACCAAATTAACTGGTTCAGATCCCAAAAAGTTGGTTTGGAACTGGAAGCAAGAAATACTTCTTATTGCCCTGAAGTGGGAACCAAAGTGGGCGTGTCACGTTGGAAGAGGCAGATGTGATATAAACTAAGGCTGCACCATATTAGAAAAGCATGCAATATTCAATGTTGTTGAATACTTCGATAACGATATGATGATTCACGATAAGTACAAAAACATTACAGTATAGTTTTAATGTCTTCTTGCTTCAGTTTAAGTTCAGCAAACTAAAGACATTAATTAAATATGCAAAACAAATATCTAGTCTAACAAAAGGCAATATATATAATGCCTCTGAACTTTGACCATCTATTATTGCACATTAGTAATAATAATATTAGGCCTGCTGCTATTCAGGATGGAGAATAAAATTGACCGTTTGGATTTGGGGAGAAGTAGTTCCCCAAGTTCCTCATCTTCCCCATGAGGGGCTACAGGGAAGTACTTAGAGAAATATAAACAGAAAAACGTTCAGTTGAGAGGGGCGGTGAGGAGCAGCTGATAACAACTTGATTTTGATCTGCACTCCACGGTGCTTTTCCCATGGGATTTCTCAATCGGCAAATAGACATAATAATATTACATTTATTTACCTCTATAAATGTCATCTCTCACGATATGTATACCTTGCATGATGATACCTTGATGAAGGTACAATTTAGATATATGTTGCAGCCTCAATATAAACCATCATAAAAAATAAAGAATGGAACCAGTTCTTGAACCAAGGTTCTATTGGTGGAAAAGGGGCCCTAGTGTCCTAGTGTCCCCAGGTTCCTGACCACTGTCTCTTCCCTTCAGGATAATTAATTCCAATAAGGTGGAATCCCTAGTAACCGTGCACGCACGCACGCACGCACGCACACACGCACGCACGCACACTGTGTATATGAGTGTTACCTGCCCCCGTGGGCAGGGTCACGGTCACATGGCTTACTCCATTAATAAAACCATAAAACAGGCAGTGACACACAGTGAAAAACCCTATTACTGCTTCTAAACGCTGCCCGCACACACACACACGCACGCGCCCCCAGACATCACACACACAAACTATAAGATGCTACAAGATGAAAGCATGAAAAATACATTATAGCTTGAGATTGCAGGGGGCTACTAGCAAAAACAAACAGACCCTGTAAAGATAAGTTAAAAAGTATCCCCAAAATATTAGGTAAGATATGGACGCTGACACTGATTAGCAAGCAGAACACGACATTTCACAATAGGCCTATACAAAATAACATATTCATCATACATATTCATCAGATTTAAAATAGAAAGGTGAGATGATAATTTCCCATTTGCGTTTCAGATTACTAGAGCTGTGACTGTAATATTGCTGGGAGTAGCTTATGAGGTCTACCCGACGGTTAATGAGATGCACTCTGCTTGTTTTGAGGCTGTCACCTTCCGTCTCTTGATACAGAGCTGGTAGAGCACTTAGTTTGACAGTTGAAGACGCAGGAGGCCAGGCAGTATTGTGAAAGTGACGACAGCGCTATATCACTAATAGAGACAGAATAGTCATTAAACTGAATGTTATCGTTACATGGGAAGCATCTGCTCCTTCCTTCATACGATAGCAATGGCAGAATGGAAGGAGAAAGAGGGAGGGCGGCGACATGAACGTGAGGTGTGAAATAAGACAGATTTATGCTCACTTACAAGATATAACAGCATAAGGTATGACCCCTCATCTTCCCCATTGGCCTCATTCCCAATCCCTTGTCTCTCCATCTGCACTTACATGATGGGACATTGTGTCTGTTTTTCTATTTCTGGAAACAATCTACCCCCCCCCCCCCCCCCCCCCCACGGTCCTCCACTTATAAAACATTCATCCTATTCTTCCTGTCTTCATTTGTCCGTGCCTTCCTTCCTCTTCCTCTCGTCACAGAGCTTGATCCTGTGGTTCCTACACTGTAGTGCAGTGGTTTTCAAGCAGTGGTCCGGGTACCACCATTGGTCCTTGAAGGGGTTCCAGGTGGTCCCCAGCTAAGTGATGGAGAGTTGGCAACCAAATGGACCCTTATAGATCTTTAACTCTTGAGAGTGTAAAATTAAACCAAATGGACCCGCAAGAGTAGCATTGTTGTTAAACATCTGCATTACTTAAAGGGCAACTTCACCCCTTTTGCAACCAGATCTTATTTTAATGATGTTTGGGAGACACACTTTGCTGGGGTTTTTATGTGGTTAATGTGTTTTTAGATATTTTTGTATTTCAAAGTGTCTGTGATGTCATGGACACACTACATGTTGTCTCAATAAGACAGCCCTCCCCCTATCCACAAGGTGGGTTGAGTGCAGCAAAGCATTATGGAAATTGTGGTAATCCAGCAGTGAGACCAGTATCCATAAAAACCCACAGGAAAGTGTTTCTTGTCTCCCAAATATCATTAAAATAAGATCTGGTTGCAAAAGGGGTGAAGTGGCCCTTTCATTTACAAGAAGCCTACACAATTAGAGAATGTAGAAGAACTGTTATTTTGATCAACAGTTATCTCTCCTATGGTACACATCAATACAGCATGGACTTTTGGACTAAATCTTATCAAACAATAATGAAAATAAATCTTTAGTTTTGGGGTCTGCGAGACTAAATCTCATCAAATGGTGACCCGTGGCTCAAATGCTGAAAAAAATGGGCCTTGATATGAAAAGGTTTGAAAAGCACTACTGTAGTGTACAATGTAGATAAGATGGATAAATGAACACTGAGGATTTTTACTGTATATGAACCGTGTGTCTCTTTGTCCCTGTTATGCGTCTGTCTGGCCCCCTCCACCATGGTATGAGCACACCACTAATAGGCTGTATGTCGTGATGTATGTATGTCCAGCCTTCTAGTCTCGAAATACAGTAGGCTGAGTAGGGGTTTGTGTAGGCTAAATAGAAAGCATAAGGAGTCTGCGAGGGACCATTCATTCAGTCTCCATTACCCCACAGATGGGCTTTCTCTGTCCCACACTAGCCATCATCATCAGTCAGTGACCAGCCTAAGGACCCATATAGACCCACTGTTCTATCTCCTAGCCAATTAACTAGTGGTTATGAGTCCAGGAGCACAGCTCTGATGGGGGGATGACAAATAATCAGGCAAGCTCGCTCGCAAAATGGGCCCGGGTCTAATTGGTAGGCATTAAGCAAACTGTGAGCCACTTGGACTGTGTGTGTGTGTGTGTGTGTGTGTGTGTGTGTGTGAGTGTGAGTGTGAGTGTGAGTGTGAGTGTGAGTGTGAGAGAGAGAGAGAGAGAGAGAGAGAGAGAGAGAGGAGAGAGAGAGAGAGAGAGAGAGAGATGCAAGGACACTATTTTGGCATAGGCAATATTTTAGAAAATATGGATCTGGCATGTAGGGACTGTAAGGGACAGGTCTGCTCTCCTCTCCAATACAACACATTACAAGAGGTGATATTGTAAGCACACAACAGCGACGTTTTATCTTCAACAAGCAGTTACTCAGCAAAGAGAAGAGAATCGTCTTCATTTGTTTCGGAACAGGGAATCGATCAAAAAGAACTTTGATATATACATTTTTTGTGTGTGACTCATACAGAGCAATCACACTCTGGAGAAAGACATGCCGGCGGAGACGCTGGGCTCTGTTCCATTTACTGTTTATTGCTGGCTCTTTGCCACATGTACAGTACTGTATAGACGTACTTCAACAGAATCAGTTCCAAAACCCCTACACTGAATTCTGGATACAAAACACCGGTGCTTACGTAGCATCTCATCTCTCTTCGCTGTCAGCGTTATTGTTACAGTAATACCAGTTCTCTGCCGGGGCCTTCGCTGGGCTGGCTGTCTGTCATACAGGATCCTATAGTGGCAATGTGTGGATTCAACAAGCTGCCAGTTGGTGAGATATGCGTGGACATTTTGTGTTTCCTTCCCATCATCTCTATCGCTGGTCAGAATTTCTCTCCATTTCCCCGGGAGGGTGAGAGATAGTAGACCGATGGAGCGGAAAGGATGCAGACTGTGCTGTTGAAATTCCACTGCACACTTTCAATAATGTGTAATGAACTGGTGAGATGAATCAGCACACAAATACCGTCTTTTAAATATATATTTTGGGAGCTTTTCTGCCTTTATTTGGATTGCACAAAGAAGATTGAGTCTCTCTATCTCTCTCTCTCTCTCTCTCTCTCTCTCTCTCTCTATATATATATATATATATATATATATATATATATATATATATATATATATATATATATATATATGTGTAATAGTGGAAGTGAGGCCAAATACATGCCAGGGTAGGCTACTATTATCCTGATTTCTCTCAACATTGAGAATCAATTGACAGAATGAAGAAAAACTAGAGACAGCTACAGGATAATTGTCTGCAATCTATTTGACAAATCATTATTCACACCAGAGTTTTCTGGCTATTATCACTCTTGTGTTCAACATGGCCGATAACTCACTGCACAGTGCGCACAGTGCACACAGTGCTTATTGTGCTAGTGATCTAAAGTTCTACCTCCAATGTTTGTCAGTCTTTTGATTGAACATTTGTTATTGTTACATCTTGTGTACAAGTACATAAGAGTAAATTCATTTTGTTTTGGTTGTAGGAATAATAATAATAAACACAAAGCATGATGGCACACAAAAATGAACATAAGTATTCGTTCATCAAGTATTCGTTCATCGAACATAAGTATATACGTCATCGTTGAGAACTGGGACCAGTATGTACTGGTCCCAGTTCTCAACGATGACGTAATGTTGTAACTGGTCCCAGCAAACCAGGCACAGACTTACGGTTGAAAAAAACTTGGCTTCACTTTGAAGAGACCAAGCGAAATGATTACTTGTGCGCTCTGCTTGCGCAAGTAATAATAAATGTGGGTGCAAGCCCTCGAACTGCATGGTAACGTCCTCAGTGTTCATTTAAGAACTGCATGGTAACGTCCTCAGTGTTCATTTAAGAACTGCATGGTAACGTCCTCAGTGTTCATTTAAGAACTGCATGGTAACGTCCTCAGTGTTCATTTAAGAACTGCATGGTAACGTCCTCAGTGTTCATTTAAGAACTGCATGGTAACGTCCTCAGTGTTCATTTAAGAACTGCATGGTAACGTCCTCAGTGTTCATTTAAGTCAGAGGATGTAGCCAGATGGAACCAAGTGGACCAATTAAAAATGAATAAATGAACACTGAGGATTTTACTGTGTGTGGCACAAATGCACTCACAAACACACAAAATACACGATCCTCCTCTAATGACTCACACCCAGTGCATGTTCCATGAACAAATTGACCTTCATTAGCATTCATTTGGATGTTTCATCACTAACTTTTAAATATCCTGCTGAGACCCAATGACTTGAATATTATGTAAATTGAGGCCCTGTGATTTGTGAGAACAGCCTGCGAAATTGAAAAAAGAGTGGGTGGTGTGGATGAGCAGGATGACTAGTCATGGCATGGTCAAGCCTCCGTGACATCCTCATCAACCTCATTCTGGTTACTGATGTAAAACGGCGAAATATTACAACAAATGTACACAAGCATTAAACAAGCACACTGTGTGTGAGAGTGTGCACGGTTGGTAGGTTGGGAAAAGTCAGGATAATTGCTTTTTGGTGTCTACTTGCTACAGTACAGTACAGGTGCTGTACTATTATCTCACTATCAGGTTATCTCTACAGAAATACTTTTAGGCAGTTTGTTTGCTTGCTTGTGTCGGCGAAATAGCTGTGTCGACTGACAAATGCTTGTGTATGTAGGCCTATACTGCAGGTAGCGAGAAATAGGGCCAAGAGAGGGTGTAGAATAGATCATGTGTGGTGATTATGCCCTGAATATACCAGAGAAGCACTGTTATAATGCTGAACATGTCTGCCTTATAAATCCTCAAATTGATTCTGTTCCTTTACAAGATGCACCCTCGGCAGTCCCCTTAGCAACAGAACACTTTGAGCTTCCCCCGAAGTTGAAACCCCCCCAAAACAACAACCCTTTAGTCTCCCAGGCCCAAACACGCGAACACGGCACTTGCACTGATCTGCTGTTTATCTTTGGAAACTGGACCACTGGGAGCCATTCAGGCTCCGAGCAGAGTGCCTGCCTCCTCCTGCCTGCAGAGATCAGTTTGTTTCGGATGCTTAATTGGAAGGGAGAGAGTCATGTAAAAAAATAAAATAATAATGCTATACTGTGAAACATAAAGCTACACACCCTCCCTCGATCTATCTGACTCCTTTTCCCAATCCTTTTCTCTCCACCTTCCAGGACTGTAGGCTTTCTGATCTGTGTGTGTCTGTTAAATGACCACATTATTTATATCACTCTAATGACTTCTTTCCTCACAAGGGAAAAATGCTGCATATGAAATGAAATGTCCCTCAGTACATAAGGCTACCTCCAAAAGCCCCTCCAGCAGCTGGGAGAAACTAAATGAATGGTGAAGAGGACATTGAAAAATGGAAATTAATAAAGAGGAGTAATTACCTGTGGATTATCTCTGTCTAGTAATTAAACAGCACTGGCATATGTGTGAGAGTGATATACCTGTAAAGCCTAACTAATGAATTATGCTAATGTAGATCAGCATGCAGCTATTGTCCCGCTATCTGTTTTCCATCATACTGGCAGGATAATACACCAAGACTGTGTAGACGCAGCTGGAAGAGATTCACAAACCATTTTTCAGATGAGTCTCTTTGAAGGGTGTCCTTATGGGTATTCCCCATTACCACAATGAATGTTATTGGCTAATTTATTTTGTTTAGCGTTTAGCTTCTGACAGACTTTTTTGTTATAAAGTAGCTTAACTTTTCAAGACATGCTGCATTTAGTGTTTTACAGTATATTATTTATATATCCCCCGGTCGACACGGACACGTGTAAAAAAAAAAGTATTCCATTTGGAGCTTGCGTTTTCGAGTTCTCGCAGATTGAACACAGAATGCCTTTCTGAAAAACACTGCGGGAAAAAACACCAGAGATAAAAACTTTTTAAGTACAGCGTGATAAAAGAGATTAATTTAATTTTTTGAAAACTGCATGCCAGATACTGTATATGTTTTTTTTTTTTTACCTTTTGCACTTAGTGCAAATGTCAAGCATAAAACATTTCAAATGCAGTTCAATGCTGACGGCTGCCAGAGCCTTCCAGAGTTATGACCTTATCACCAGCGCCATTCCAGAGGAAGGAATGCCTGCCATTCTGTGTCTCATCATCTTAGTGTAATTACCCCTTTAACCCATTAAACACTCACCACATAGCCAAGGGCTATGGCTGGCGAGGCACTAACGATGCTGGATGTGCATGTGGTCAAATTTCCAGTCTCTGCCTGAACCAATTGATTGTCATGCAACCTCCGCCTACACCTGCCGAATTCCCCACACCTGCCATTTGATTACTTATTCAGTCCACTTTTCAGTCAGTTTGCAGTCTTCAGACAACATTCTCCACAGACGTTTACCACTGAACAACGACTTTCCACAACCGCCAATCCCCTCCATATATGCCCATATAATGACGAGGGATCTCCATATATTGGCATAAAAGGGACAAGGACAGACGGATATAGAGAGAGCAATGATGGACTTAGACTGTTGTTATTCGTCTCAACTGCTCAGGTACTGTATGAGCATAAAGGATACAGGCAGACAGACAGATACAGACATCTCCATGTATGGCCACAAAAGGGACACAGACAGTTAAAACGGGTGCTATGACAGCAGATATAACAGGTATTGCATACTAGGGTGGGGTATTATGCTAGGGTTGCACGACATGGTAAAAATGTCATATCTCTGAATTTAGGCCAAATATTGCGATATCGATACGATATCGATAATGCGATATTATTCAAAAACTGCAAAATAACAAGTCAATATCACTTTTAATTTGAAGTGCTATTGGGTTCCCACACGTGTTATTCGATATTTTGAAGAAAACTAGCATGAATGGGATGTTGCTGGCTTTAGAAGTGGACGATATATCAACGATATATTGAAATATCACGATACCGTTGCCTTTTTGCGATACTGATATTGCGCATGTTCATACCTCGATAACGATACAATAACGATATAATTGTGCAGCCTTAGTATATGAATTTTCGATTTTCATTGTTCCCGACTTGCATCGTTCCCATGTAGGCTGGTGGCCGACGGGCACAGGTCTAGTGCTGGGGGACGAAGAAGGCTGCATTTGTTCTGTCATTTTTCTCTTTTTCTTCTGATCATTTTGTTCTTTTCCTTACATAGGGATAGCAAATGAGGACCAACACTCTTTGCCCTTGGCAGATTCAGAGACGGACACGTGCACAGTCTGCAGACACACACACACTGACACATGAAGAGAGAGGATGACAGTGGAAGAGGGAGAGAGAGGGTGAGAGAGAGAGAGAGAGAGAGAGAGAGAGAGAGTAACAGATCTACCCCGGTGGGTGTACATCAGGCTAAATGAGAGATGAGAGGTTAAAGTGGGTGTGACTTGGATACAATGCTAATGACTGGAGGCTGACAGACAGACAGACTAACTAGGCCTACATCAATTCACACACACATACGCACATGCACGCATGCACTGTGACGCACACGCACACAAAGGCAAGAGGAGATGATCCATAACTATTGACAGCTGTCATCTCCAATCAAGGTATTTCCCCCTAGGCTTGGGAAAGCAGTGAGTGGATGAGCATATAGTAGATCAGAGGAGAGTAGAGCCTGAGAAATGGCCTTCATCCCTCCTCTACAATGACAGAAAGAAAGAGATGCAGAGAGAGAGAGAAAATGAAAGCCACTTATTTTGCTTAATTGGTGGCTGCAACTTGCATGCATTCACAGAAGCACATCTTTTCAGGGGTATTTGTAGGGGCGGCTCAATGATTAATGATAGCCTATCAGGTGTAGTGTACCCTGTATGTAACATAGCGTGACCAGTGCACGCACACACACGCACACGCACACACACACACACACACACACACACACACACACACACACACACACACACGCACGCAAGAGCACACTACTACACGCACAAAGACACAAGCGCACACACGCACAAAGTGCAAACACACACACACACACAGGTGCACACAGATATATCCTCTGTGTCAATTGAAACATTTGTAATTCTGAGAGAGTACAACCAAATTTCATCCATACACTTTCAGAGTAAAATGAACACTGAGGAACTGTGTGTGGTTTGTTACTCTATTCTAGCCATGCGACGGTGGCAGTCAGTCAGTCACGCATATAGGCAGAGCTGATCTAGCGGTGCTTTGGCTAATGGAATGGAAGTCTCCCTGCAGAGTGCTGTTCAGCTTGATTTCCCCCATGCTCGCCAGTCACTCAGCTCCAGGGCTGGCTGACCCCATGACTATGGATATCTGTAATATGCATGCGCACGCGCACACACACACACACACACAGTATGGTGTAGGTGCCTCCCTATTAAACACATTCAAACTGGGAAAGGATCCATGTCATTTTAGAGTTTTACCGTTGGCAATTCAAAAAATAGCAGATGTACGAGCGTGCAGAACGGCACGAATTGACTTGCTGTGAGCTTACAGTATATATTATAACATTTTTGAAAAATCGTGAAAGTGTGAGGAATTACTGATTTAGGCATTTGTATAGAATCAGCCTCAGATGGGATCGAACTAATCCATTTAATCACTTATGAAAGTAATAATTTATAACTTAACAATGAAATTATGGATTCATGCTCAATCCCTATTTTGAGCATGAGCATTATAGGTGAAAGGTTTCAATGCAACGCGTTGTGGGCTTTTAAATCTGCGATTATCACTACTTTTGCATGATACAGATTACAGAATTTTAAATTAAGTAATACGTGGTTATTTGATTCATTGATATTAAAATATACATACTGTACATAAAATCTTCTCAATTATTTGATTAATGGAAAAAGGTATCGATAGAATAATTGCTATGAAAATATTGGATAGTTGCAATTGCAGCATGAGGTGTCGAGAGGTGGCCAGCGATAGTGCCTGGGTGTACAATAATGGAGGGTAGAACTTTCAGACTTTCAGACTAACATTTTTGATTGTGCTGCTGTGTGTGTGTGTGTGTGTGTGTGTCAGTGTGTGTGTGTCAGTGTGTGCGTGTGTGCGTGCGTGCACACGTGTGAGCCGTGCGTGTGTCTGTGAGCCTCTCCCTGACTCAATTATTTTTCTGCCTGTGGCAATTAGATTTAGATTTAGAACTTTTCTAGGACTACAGAAGAAAACACCATTTCAATTGCATGCGATGTAACAATGGAAATGAAATTGGTTTCCTTTGGCGGAGGTGATAAAAACAAAAATCGAAACATTATTTTCTTTCATTATTTTTCACTCAAGAAAAGCTTTTTATTTATTATTTTTATTTGTTTTTACGCAACATCACTCGACATCTCGAGAGTGGAGAGATCAGAGATAATGTAACTGTATGAGAGTCAACAACAATATATTCACAGCACACGTGCTGTGAATATATTATATATCACATGATTTTTGTTGGAAACTTCTTTGCTGTTTACAAGAGAGCCGGGGAGTGCCCTGTTACTGAACAAACACTCATAGCATAGGGTTAGATATGATTACTCTTGGAATATAGAGTTAATTAAAAACGTTTTAAACACTTAGAGCGCACCTTTAACGGTCTACTAAGAACAGCTATTGTGCAAAATTCACTTTATAGAAAATCATGACAACACTGTAGTGTACAGTGTTGTCATGTTTTTCTATACAGTACAGTGTACAGATTACTCAGGTTTAGGTTAATTTATGTGTTTGTCCCCGAAGGGCGATTTGGTGTACAGCAAAGCATAACAGGCAGACACATGAATCACATAAAACACAGTAAAAGAAAAGAACATGGTACACATTAGAAAATAAAAGCAGGATGGCAGTTCAAGGTATCAGTGTAGCTGAGGGGTTTCTGAACCTAATAGAAAGCCTGTACAGCTGAAGACATTATAGAGTAGTATACTGTAGGCTCAAAACACAATTCTTGTCAACAAAGACATGTTCATGAACTGACAGACTAAATTACATTACAGACCACCTCTAACTACATCATTTATTGTTTTCAAATACAGTGGAAGTGGAAGATGATTTGAAACCAGAAAATAAGAGTTGTAAGAAAAAAATTCAATGACGAACATAGGCAATGGAATATGTTTGCTCCATGCTGGGTTGGGAAATGGATTGGCAGTGGCTGGGAATGATTGGACCATCATATAATTATGATATGTGCCCATAACACAGGCAAAGGAAATGAAAGGTTTAATTTTGAGAGCCTAGCTGGAAGACATTTAATAGTGTGCAATCCTTGCATGCGTGCAAGAGAGAGAGGTGGGTGAGAGGGTGAATGCAATTCCTCACTCTTACTAAGACCTGGATAACCCACGAGAACACTGCTACCACTGCCTCACAGCCGCATAACTTCAGCCTCTCCCTGAAGGTTTACGTACATCTTTCAAGTGGAATTGCTATGTTCCTAATCTTCCTCATCTTTCACTTTCCGCATTTGAATTTCATGCTGTCTCAAAATCTCCCTTTTTTCATCATGCTCCATTGTCCTTCAGGTCCACTTGTGGATTTCCTTGAAGAGCTGGGAACTCTTATCAGCTCTTTCCCAAGAGATGACACTCCTCTCATTCATCTAAGTGACTTCAACTTACCCACAGACAAGCATCTTCATTTTTACTTTTCTACCGTCCTCATTTGACCTAACATAGTTACAAGACATTCTTTACACAAACTTATAATCAAGATCATATGACAAAGGTAAAAACAAGCTCCACAAATAAACAATCCAATGCATAAATTAAGTTATACACACACACACACACACACACACACACACACACACACACACACACACACACACACACACACACACACACACACACACACACACACACACACACACACACACACACACACACACACACACACACACACACACACACACACACACACACACACACACACACACACTTTTACTGGTCTACGTTCACGCTCACACAAAAAAACCTTCAACTGATCCAGAATGCAGCGGCATGCCTGATCTTCAACCTCCCTAAATTCTCACGTTTCCCACCTTCTGCGTTCATTCACTGGCTTTTGGGTTCTGCCCGCATCCAATTCACTATTCTGTGTGCGTGTGTGTGTGTGTGTGTGTGTGTGTGTGTGTGTGTGTGTGTGTGTGTGTGTGTGTGTGTGCGTGTGCGTGTGTGCGTGCGTGTTGGGGGTGGGGAGTGGATACACAGGACTGTGTGTGAAACAGGATGTTTGTCTTCAGATGGATGGAACCTTTATCGATCTAGTGACTTGGGTCTCTTTGTTTCCCCCTCCTCCTCCTTTCCTCTGCACACGCACACATAGCAGTAATTGGCTGCATGGTGTCCATCTCTCTCGTCTTATCCTCAATCGCTCTCCTTTACAAATAAACAAATTTGTTCCATTTACTGTATGATTGATTCTTCTTGAAAGTGTTTTTTATCGCTGGACCTGTGTGTACTATTTCCAGAGGTTCTCTGGCTCAGCATCTTCTTAAATGGTAAATGGTGCATTTATGTATCCCTTTTTTATCCAAAGCGCTTCACATAGATGTGCATTACATTCACCCATTCATACATCGATGGCAGAGGAAACCATGCAAGGCACCACCTGCACATCAGGAGCAATTAGGGGTTCAGAGTCTTGCTCAAGGACACTTTGACACTAACTGTGGGGGAGCACGGGATCGAACTGGTTACCTCACAGTTTTCCCATCCGACCGTACTACCAGCCACTCTACCCCAGAGCCACTACCGCCCGCACCGTTAGTGCTGTGTGTACCAGGGTCTGCTTCGAGGTTGTTCTGGATTGCTAAATGCAGCGATGTGGATTGACATAAAAGGCTAATGTGCCAGTGGAGAGCACTCTGCGTAACATCACAGCCTCAAATGTCAGGTCAATAAAAGACTGTTTAGACTCATCATACCTAGGCGATCATTCTGAAGCACATGATTAATGGCAAAGTATGTTTAATACATCATAGATGAGAAGGGTCGCACACACCAAGAACTCATTTTCAACAGATGTATTTTCTACATATCAGGACAGACGTTTCAGCTATCCAGCCTTCAACACTGATGAAGGCTGGATAGCTGTCTGTGTCCTGCATATAGAAAATAAATCTGTTGAAAATTAGCTAGCATTACAACCAGTTACATTTGCTCAGCAATGCAGTACAAACTCACAAATTATTTAAGATTGTCGGGTGCGCGGCAGCCCACCATGGACAGCTCTCAAACCTCTCTAGGTACCATTAGCCTAGTTACGTTTATGAACGTAGATGGCAGAGAAAAGGTTCATGTGCATTAGGGAACGGCACCATAAAGTCATCTTTGGACCGTCGCCTAGCCCTAGAAAGACGTCAAGTGAAAATGTAAACACTCTTTAAAATGTAAACTATCTTTCTATGGATTGCTTGGGTTTCTCAGATGTACAAGACCATTTGAAACCATAACCGCTGTGGCTGATGCTCTGTGAAAACAGCAATGTGTTTTTTCCCCTCTGTTTCTCTTGTCCTCACTCTGGCCAAGGGGTCCTTGGGGTACTGTCATTTTTGCCTGCTCCGTTTTAAATGCAATATCAAGGCTTTCTTTTTTACAGTGCTGCTTAACCGTTCTGCAGTGGTGGACCTAAATGTTCTGAGCTTTAGAGAGCTGAATGTACCATGACAGGCGGAGGAAGGAAAGAGGATGAGGCCGAGACAGAGCCTCTTCTTTGCGCTACAGTATGTCTACGAGCAGTCCAATAACCGTTATCTGCTGAGCTAGCTCTTTGTGGGTGTCTGACAATAAAGTTTCCATTCAGTCCTCCTCAAGTCCCATAATCCTCTTATCCGAGTTGATTTCAGCACTGTGAAGCCACTGCTTACAGTAAAGTGGCCATAGCAGAGCACTGATGGTCACTGACCTGCATGTGTTATAAGGCTCTTATTACATGGCTTGGTTGAATGCTTGATTCTGATTGGTCAATCACTGAATTCAGCGGTGAGTTATGTCTTGATAATGACCGCTCGGCTTTATAACAGACCTCTGCCTAATCAAACCCTCTGAGCACCAGCTGCGCGGCTGCGCCCCGCTTGATTTACTGCTGTTTCCAACATGACAGCCATGTAAACACACACACACTAGTGACACACAATGTAATTTACAGCTAAACATTGCTCTCAAAAATGTTTTTGAAAACATTTGAGCGAGAAATAGACTAAGCAGTACCCGATGGATTATATTTGATCAACTCACTTCCTTGTTTTCCGACGGTGCTCCAGCCCTGCAGCTGGGCAGACGCAGCCAGCGTGAACTTATGGAATAGCCAGATATTATCCCTTACATAGTTAATATTAACCAGGCTCTGGGAACAAAGACTAAAGAATGAACCGAGGTGGTGAAGTATACAGGATGACAGGGTACAGAACAACCTGAACAAAAGATTCAACCTGAAAGCACACAATAGATGTATACTGTACAATTCTGTAAAGTCCAGTGTTTTCCTCCTCCAAGGTCACACACTGACCATACTGTCAGGATTATTGGCTGACTCAAGAACTCAGTAGCTTGACTCCTGACCCTGACTCCTGCCCCAAAGGTCCCATCACTTTATGACCATAGTCATGTCTGTGTGGCTGACCTGGGATCAGAGCTGCTCTTGGGATCAGAGCTGTAGGTCAAACTTAATCACACTGGTCTTTTTATTGTACTGTAGCATGAAATGGACGCATGGTAGGACACTGTGATTGATTGTTTATATGGCATGGACAGATCACAGTCACCTTCTTGTCCCTGTCTGAATCAATAATCAATGATATTGACTTTACGAGTAAAAACAGCAGGAGTAAGTGCTTTCTTCATTTTATAATGGCTATCATCTCAAACTTATCATCAACATAAAGTTACCTATGATCTGTAAGGGATTTTACTGCAATGTATAGTGGTATTTTGTGTGGCAAAGATAATGCAACTACAGTACATACTACATAGTACACAGCCGCACACATACAAGTCTCAGATAAAAAATAATCCAAGTCTAGGGAAGTTTTCCTAGACACACACACACACACACACACACACACACACACACACACAATATATAAAACCTAATACAACTGGCTCTCTATGTTTTACTCTCACTGTCCCATTTCATTACTCTGAGCTCATATCACTCATCTTATTCTGAATGATTACCAGTCTCAGACGAGAGGGCAGACAGCACATCAGATACCGTGTAATTAAGGCTACACTAAGATAGAGGCGTGAGTTAATTGATGGCTGCTATATATTAAAAAAAGAATAGCAGGGATTTTATATTTTCTCTGCGGGGGAAAGCTTGTGAAATGCTCTTAGTGATGGATCAGGCTAAACTATGTGATCTGGCAGCTAGTGGTGTCACAGGCCACTCATTATGGATTTCATAGCTCACATTCTCTGTAGCCTTGAACAACTGGGCTACTATCTTCTCAGTGGGTTTGTGGTGAGTTGAGGAGCACATGGAATGTGTTTACAGATCCTCTTTTCCCATTCGTCCTCCTCTCTATAGAGTTCTGCAGGAATTACGCCTTTTTGGCAGAAGTTACCGCCACCATTGGCTCCCGCTGCCGATTTACAATTGAATTCCTGCACTGAGAATAAGCTGCTGGCTCACATGTTTTGCTCAGCAAGATGATCTCCACAAATCAATATTTTTTTTCTTCATTTTGTGAACCACACACAATCAATCAATCGACACACAAACACACAAACAAGTCGCAAAATCCATGGTTGAGATATTGACAGGTGTAATGTATGCCGTGCAGGCTTATGGCATGCCAGTGTTAGGCGATATTCCTAATATAAGTAAAGTAATTAGTAATGTAATAAGTAATATTATATTACTTGGAATCAAGAGTAATATATTAATACATATTATATTATATGCCCCCCTCCCCTGCAAAAAACACAATCTGTTTAGCCAGCTCCTTTTAGAACTGAATCAATTCTTTTTGGAATAATAAGAGTCAGCAGCCAGACAAAGAGGCTCTAAAATAAAGCAGCAATCTCTCTTGACCTTTTAAACTAAAGATTGTCAAAAGGAAACAAAACCTGAGTAATATGTATTATGTACTATTTTTAAGGGGTGCTAGCCCCTTCTATAAACAGCGATATTCCCCACACGTCTCAAGATTTGCCATTGACAATGAACGGAGAAATTTAGTCAGAATTCCGCTAAATATGACGTAAATTAAACATCAAAACATTAAACACTATTGACATTGCAAGGAAAAATTTACGTCATATGTAAACGAGCAAATCAGCCAACCAATCACAGGCAACAGGCATTCTGATTGGCCAGTATGAGATGATCCAAGATGATGTATGATGATAAGGGCTGATAATTCCGCTAAATATGACATAAACATCAAAACATTAAACACCATTGATATTGAAGGGAAAACTAACGTCATATGTAAACGAGCAAATCGGCTAAACAATCACATGGTTGGAGGGAGCGCTTGGCCAATAAGGGACCACCTTATTATACCTAATGTAGCAATGTCAAATGTCCGCTAACATAAATTGATGTACGATGACAAGAGCGCTCCTCATTTCACACGGGTGTGATTTTTTATACTGAATTTGGTCAAGTAATACCTTGTAATACTCGTTACTGCCCAACATTGATGGCAGCTCATAACTTAATAACAGTTCATAATGTAATTCTACTTTCACTTCCTAGATTTGCGCCAGATCGGTATACTTGTAGGCATTAATAATACAGGTCATGTCTTTCATTATGTTTGATGCATGACATGCATGTACACATGAGTGAGCACGGCTGCTGTTCTCCATCAGAGATCGTGAGTGAAGAAGCTCACTGCATGTGGATATGGCGAGTTTACATGTACAGTATATAAGCTGCTACACGCTCTGTGAGCACGAGACATTCTTATCAGAAAATGACTGGCCCAATAAACCTCTGAGGTTGAAGTTTAACTCAAAGACCTAAACATGCTTTCACAGTATACAAAATGTTGAGACATTATATTGAATGCCTTAACAGAGCATATAACGCTATAAATATTTAACATGTTTGAAATTATTAATTTACCTTATCTGTACATCAAGCTTTTATGTGACAAAGGTCCAGGAAGATCCCTGCTTCCAAAGAGTTTATACAGTATACATATCATTTTATTACACACCTTTGATTTATCCATTTATTAATTTGCCTGTGTACAATAGTTTTCTTGAAAAATCCAATAATTTTAAGCCTATACGATTTCCCATTTGGTACCACTGATTGTCTTCTTGCATTCTTCACTGCAATGAATTCATGATGCAATACCTTGTAATCTGTAATTTAACATTAATATGCAGTTGTAATAATGTGGGACACATCCATCTTGACGTGTCAAATATCACTCAGTCATTTGCATTTTTGTTCTTTAAAAGACCAATTAAAATGGGTGTGAAAATTACGGTTGGAAAATAGCAATGATAATTGTGCTGGGTGGAAGAGAGAGCCCTCAGTTTACCGAAAAAGCAATTTTTATGTAGTGTAATGCATTCATGGTTTTATTACAGTACATTATGAGCTGATTATTACACCAGTAAGACGCCTGAGGGCGAGAAGCGACCTCGCCCTTTGTGCACTGGCCATATATGGAGCGTGTCTTGAGTGTACAGGGTTTGATGAGGTCAGAGCCGAGCCTTATTTTTTGGGCCTGTTGAGAACTGCACAAATAACTTTGGGGTGGGCCCGTCTAGAGTTTAAATGGACAGGTATCAGTCAGAATAGACATAAAAGAGAATAATTCCTCCACTTTCAAAAACTGTTTTTGCTTACACTCAAATGTTTTACAACACATTTTTAGTATGCATAGGAGTATAAAAAAAGAATAAAGGCTTCATGGACCATTATCACTAAATGTATTGTCTTTATATGAAACACTTTAAACACCGTCTCCAACATCACCATCTGTGCGATTACTCCCCACAGGAGGTACTGTAGAACCCACTCTCCATGAATCATCTCACGCTGTATTCTTTGTGTTTTCAAGCATTCACTTTCTCTACAATATGTCCATGCCTTACTGACTCCAATCCACACTGTGACCTGAAATTGTGGCGTGCATACAGTATATAGCCTAGGCGGCTTTCCATCATTGTGGAGTGAGAAATTAAGCTCTGGAGCAGAGCAAGCTACCGTATTGAAAAGCCTCTCCATGAACGAATTATAGGAGGACTTACAGAGCATAACTCAGACAGACCCATAGAAGCAAAGTCCAATGCATTTCAGTTAACAGCACATACTGTATGGGCATGCATTCACACACAAATGCTTGTGTTGTGAAGCACTTTGTGAAATTGCTTTTGAAAGGTGCTATATAAATGAAGTTTATTATTATTATTATTAGGCTATGACTATAGATTTGCTAAGACTTTGATGTGTTTGATGAGGTCAGTGTCGTGATCTTCATATATGGAGATCCATGTGATGATACCAACTTGTCTGAGGTGCGTCACGGAAACCACAGTGGTTGGACTGACAACCATATATGAAGATCTAAGGGTCTCCCTGATGTCTCGTGATGTCACGAGGCGTGACCATATATGGAAGCGTGATGTCATGAGGCGTGACTATATATGGAGGCGTGATGTCACAAGGCATTACCATATGGAGGCATGGGTGATGCAACAAATTAACGAATGGGAAATGCAGGTTTTCATAGTAAATGTGACCTACAGTCGCAATGATAATCATAACTAGAAAAATTGCAAAGTGTGGTTGCTGCAGTCGCTTACATAGGTCCATCCCCTCTGCAAGGGAATTTATGTCTTTATAGACTATTGTAAAACATAGATTTGGTTCTTACTCCGGAAGAAGAACATTAAAAAAGTGTAACAATAACTATGATCTGGTTGCCCACACTAATAATGATAACAATCCAATTATGCGTGAAATCTGAGTCATTTAGAAAGGAGGTTGTCTAGAACCGCAGATCGGACCGATATGGCCATATAAAGGCATACGTATATAGAGACCTGGTTGTTTCAGGTCGGCTTCTGAACCGCCAATCCGAACAACATGACCAGATATGGGCATAGTTGGGCATACTGATGACATCAGGGATCTCCAAATATCATCAGGCATCTGATGATACCTGATGAAGGTCTGACGACCGAAACGTTGCTCAATAAATCTAAAGTGAATGAGTAATTCAATATGGACAAAAATTCTGCATTTGGCCTTTTGTGATGGCAGCCATATTTCCCACAGCAATATGAACAAGAAATAGTTGTGATCACAGCTCTTTAATTGCAGTATAGAATGGGCAAATTGTTGCTGTTGTGTCAAAAAACGTTCCTTTTCACAACACGTCGCATCACTACCTCTCTCTTCTATGGGGGGCATTCATTTATGCAAAACAATATATAAAGAAATTGAAATTATGGAGGTACAAGGTTTCTGCCTGACAGCAACAAATATGTTCCTGTATGTAGCTTTTTATGAAGCCGTTGTTTAGTGCAGTATAGTGATTGCATATTGCCTCTAATACTTAACACAGCTGCATGACAAGAATAATCCTCATCATTATGCATTCAGTGAATGTTACATCCACAATGGCCCTTGTGAGAGCACGATATTGAATTTGTAATATAGACCCTGAAACATATGCAAATAAGTTTAATATATAGTGATTGATGCCATGTGATTTGAATTCATTTACTGTGCCAGAGAGACAAGTATCATTTCCATATCTCCTCCTTCATGGCTTGGAAACAACTGCCTGCTTGTACAGAGAGAGGGAATGAAATATTTATCTGCTAAAGACCAAAATAGCATGGAGAGACAATGAATTAATAACACAAAAGTAGGACAGAAAGGCACCTATAGCAATGATGTCTGGGAAGTTGGAACTACAAATAATAAAACATAACAAAAACGTGACCCTCCCTCCCCCCAAAAACTCCACTAAACAAGTTTGCCTCTCCTTCAATTCACCTGGTGAACTTTCTACCTCTGGTAGATTGCTAGACCCTACAGAGAGCATGCTTTACCGCCGAGAAGCTAAAATCATATTTTTAATGATCTGTTTTCCCGTCTCAGCAAAACCTCTGTTCGCGCCACAGAAGCCACTGAAGAGTTGTGGAGCACTGGCAGAGTTCTTGGAGAGATTTCTCCAGTTTGCTCGCAGTCGCCGTCTCGCCTCTCGTTCCCTCTCCCACGTAATCCTCCCTCAGCCTCATCTCGGTCTCTTCCCCACTTTCTCAGAGTTCATGAACTCGCCGCGCGACTGATGTCAAGGTAACGGAAGCTTTAACGAGGGAGTACGGATGCGCTGTCACATCAAAGCTGTTGCGTATTCTCTGTTTACTCTGTGACTTCTTTATACATCGTCTCCCAGACACATGATGTAAATATTATAAAGACGTTGCTTGTAGACTGAGACAGTATGTTTTTCACTGTATGACAAGGGAGCCATGCAGAGACAGACAACCCCCCTTTGTGTTTCCAGCCAGATGTATTTTCCTGTTTGAGCTGAGGCAAGTGCACGTTATGGAACGCTACAGCTGAATATTAACTTCAGTTGAGGTGACAATTCTACAGAGTGCGTTTTCACAACACTACTGTAGAAACTCATTTGCAGGCAAATTAGTTTACCTCTAAACTCTGCCTGAACTACTGTACACCTGTCAAAACCCCCAGACTTCCTCAACCCCGAGTGGCACTTGGTTTCACCTCATCCCTGTTTTGTGGCTGGCATCTCCTTCCTGCGATCCGGGAGGAAAACAATGCTTTTCATCCTAATTGCCGTCTCTCTTCCTCTGCCTCCTACCTTTCCTTGACCCCGTTTTGCTTGTCGCCTGTGCTGTTGGCTGAGAGAAGGATTGGTTGCCATCTCAGCTGCAGTTTAAGTGTTGTCGTGACACTGTGACAGCAGGTGTAGCATAGTGCTGTAGCCCCTGATCTCCCAGCTTACTTTTGTGGTGATACCGTAATCTCACTAACCTTTTTTTTTGTTTATATATTTTTTATCCCACGATTTTGTAACCCATTTTTCACCCCTGTGTCAATCATCTAATGTGATCCTGGGCTCTACACACCCTCCACCAACCTGGGGAAAGCAACGGACTTAACTCATGCTTCCTTCATGCTTGAGTGTCCAAGTTGCTCCTTTACACCTGATCTCACTAACCTACAGTATACTTACTTACATTTTGCAGCTTTACTTTTCTTCTTCTTCTTCTTCTTCTTCTTCTCTTTTGAGTGGTGCAACCACTCCTACAACCAGCAATGTCCCTGTGTCCCAACCTATGTCCTAACCTATGTCCCGATGTTTAGAGTACCAATAGGGGGTGCTGTTGCACCACTCGCTTCAGACTGGTCTGATTTTTACATTTCCTCTCATCTCCCCTCCTTTCTCTTTCTGATGTGAACAGGTGCAAACAACCGGCAGTGATATAATCTAATGTCGCTGGCTGTTGGTGTAAAATCACCCTCATCCTTTGTCCAGAGAGATTAGCTTGTCTCGTCCCCTCCAGTCGGCCAAGCCATCTCACTGATGGGGAAATAAGATATGGAGGAATAAAACATAATTTAAGTATAAAGGAGAGGCTCTGGTCCAGAGAGTTATGGCCTGTGAACCTAACAGCAGCATGGTGGTGTGAAGGTATGACAGTGGTGATAGCACAGCACAGCCAATATTAGCTTACAGGCTTAATGAGGCGTGAAGGAGCTACACACCGCTTAGGATCTCCCTTTCTCTCTCTCTCTCTCTCTCTCTCTCTCTCTATCTCTCTCTCTCTCTCTCTCTCTCTCTCTCCCTCCAGGTCTCCCCTTCAACACTTCTCTCTCTCTCTCTCTTCCTCCAGGTCTCCCCTTCAACACTCTCTCTTTTCCTAGAACGAAGCTTTGATGAGTCACGCCGGCAAACAAACCCTCAGCACGTGTCTTTGGTCATTAATTGCTCATGTCAAAACATGTCAAACATCTGGCTCATTTTATGCCACCTCTAAATTTGCTAAAAATAAACGATCCAAACCTCTGCTCTGGGGAAGTGTCAAGTCAAACTGGAGACGGAGGCTGTGAGACTTTGGAGTTTCTCAGGGAGGTCAGGTGCTCCCGCCTCCACATTGTCTCAGTCCCCCCTCGCAGAGCGGGTGTGGGATGGTAATACTGTAGGATGGTCTTTGTGTTCCTTTCCTCGGATGATTTCTCTCTTCATCTCTGCCCTAATCATTCTTCAGCACACAGCCATCATTATTAAGATGGATATTCAGACGGGGGCTGGGGTGGGACGTGAGAGAGAGAGGGAGAGAGAGGGAGAGAGAGAGAGAGAGAGAGAGAGAGAGAGAGAGAGAGAGAGAGAGAGAGAGAGAGAGGAAACGAAAGGAACGGCTTCTCGATCTTTTCATTAATCACAAATCAGTTTATTTCCCTCCGGAGACCGGACCACTCAGAGAGAGAATGGGTTCTTTCTCTTCTCGTTTTATCTCCCTTCTGTTCAATATATTTCTTTCTCCTCCAGTCTTCTTTGCCCTCTTTGTGGGATTTCTCATGTCTATAAACGCCAAACCAATAAACCGAGAAACAAAATCCCCTCTCTGCGTCTCTGTCTCCCTCCTGAACAGACTGCACACTCAGTATTCTAATACAATCACGGCTTACATGGCTATGTTATGTTGATGAAGGGACACACGTCTGTCTGTCTGTCTGTCACACACACACACACACACACACACACACACACACACACACACACACACACACACACACACACACACACACACACACACACACACACACACACACACACACACACACACACACACACAAACAGTGTCGTACATGTGAGTATACTTTCACACACAACCAATCAAACCCTATTCCTTGGTGCTGTCTTTCATATTTCCACAGTCGGTTTAGTGTAACCCAACGTACCGTGCCACGACCGCCTCTGTGACTATTAGTGAAATCCCACAGGAATGAATAAGCAGTATAGGAACTGTTCAAGTTGAATAACAAGATAGCGAGTCGAACTTCTCTGGGAAAAGCCCTCATTCAGACTAGGGGGAGAGAATGTGAGCGGGAAGAAATGTCATGTTGACAGGAGACACGAACAGAGAGAGAATGGAGGAGATAACTGTAAGAAAAACCAATAGACAAGCTTACTTTAAAAAAAATCATTTCTATGCCAAATTTCATTTGGCATTTTATTATCGGTCCGTGGGGCCGTATTCAGTCCAAATAAAAGTGATATCTTTGTTAGCTGGCCAGATATGGCTGCCATTAGTCAAACTTGCACATTGTCAGCACAATATCCTGATTCATACTTAGTTTGTTGTATGATGGCATTGCAGACTGAAAATAGCAGATCTGTAAACTCACTCACTCACATGTAGTGGATGCAAATCACTTCAAACAGGATATTACTGTATGCTTGGTACGTGATCCAGTAGTCTAGCTCTTACCGTCCAACCATACACAAAGATGTATTTTTGTAGAAACACGTATAAATGACCTTGCCACCTATAGAGTAAACTCCCACTCAACTGCACAGACATTTTTAGCTGATACCTTATTCCCATTTACAGCTCTCTATGCCTCAATCTTCATACTCAAAGGTGGGTTATCCCATCTAGTTAGTTCTGCCCTGCACACTAACACTGCATCGGGTGGGGAGACATTAAGACATTTGTGCTCACACCTGCATTGCTTACTACACACAGGCACATTAAGCTCTTGTTGTCTGTGTTTATTCATTACTGCTCACATATGCCAAGCAGAAAGGAGCAAACACCTGTGTGAAGTGAACTGAGCATTGCAACTATATACATTTATTTAAATTACTGTACTGTGTGTACTGTGCTCTCTACTGTACTTTGATAGTTTCTTTGAGTTACAGAGTGGTGGTCCCTGGGGTTCTCCGGAACATCCAGGCCCGCTCAGGGCTCGTACTGTATAGTGTACTCTGTGCCACTTTATTCTGTGCTTTACTCCACTGGCCACTTTAGGTGTTGCAGCTGTCACAGAGACAGAGACACATACAGTAGCTGCGTAGTGGAGCGGACACACCGTTCAAAAATATTACCATTACTCTCTCTGCCAGAAAGTAGTATGTGACAAACACACACACACACACACACACACACACACACACACACACAGGGAATGAGGACGCGAGGTGCAGAGGAAAGGGGATAATGAACCCACTGATAACGGAAGACTGAACACTCTGGAACGCTGCTAGGCTAACCCATCCAACACACGCACGCACACACCCACTGAAATGTGACATATAATGCATGTAAATGTGTTTTCCAATTAAATTTCTCTTACCGGTGTTCCTCCACTATACTGTGGGGGGGGGGGGGGGGGGGGGTCTAACGTGTATGTTGTGTGGGTGGATGTGCATGAAAGCTTGCATGTGCATGTGTGATGCCTATAAATAAAACATTGTCACCTCACCACCAGTGCTAGCAAAAGGCAAGCCTTGTTTTTCCACAGGAACATGGAGTTGTTGTTACCCTCAACTCTGCTCAGGTGAGATATGGTACTGTGATTTCAGTACAGCCATGTAGGTAGAAGTTCTTCTACCTACCTAATGTAGTATATAGTTTATCATCCAGGAATGTGTTGTTACCCGAGGTTATTCTATAGGTCAATGCATTGCATTGCTGCATTCATGGGCAGAGCCTGCATGGCTTGTTTTCTGCTCTATATTATGGTTTATTTTCACCCGGACAAACTCCAGCGAGCTTATCCAGTGTTTAAAAGTAATTCTAGGCCTGGGTGGCTGGAGTAATCGTCCGGGCACCTAGACAGGCTGGTAATACAGCATGACAGCGTGTCACAGGTCCAATCGGATCCCTGGGTTCGAATCCCGACAACCTTTGCTGTCCCCCCCCCCCCTATCTCTAAAATAAAAATAAAATAAAAATAAATCTTAAAAGCAATTCTAATTTGAATGATTACGGGGAATCTGACTGGATGTTACTGTACACCCAAACAATAAAGTATGACACTTTGCACTGTGTATTGTCTGGCCTTGATTACCTTTGCAAAGCCCCAATCAATAGATCCCAGAGCCAGGGCTATTCATAATGGTATCAATCTGCTTCTCCTTATGTCACCGCCATCCCCAATCAGACATTAATTATCAATTAGGCCTTGTTGCTGGGCAAAGGGCAATCAATGAGATTGCGTAGTAGAGAGGTCTGGGGAGATACAGACCCAACAACCTCTAGTGAGTGAGTGAGTGTCGTGAGTGAGTGAGTGAGTGAGAGGGAGTGCACTGGAAAAACCCTGCACCTTCTTCAAAAGTCTGACGCAATCCTGAAACATCTAAATATTTAATTGAAATGTCATGCAATTAAAAGGCTTTGGGAGAAAGGGGGTGGAGGAGAGGAAAACAGGCCGGCAGAGATTGAGAGAGAGAGAGAGAGAGAGAGAGAGAGAGAGAGAGAGAGAGAGAGAGAGAGAGAGAGAGAGAGAGCTGCAGAGAGCTGCAGAGAGAGAGGAGAGAGAGAGAGAGAGAGAGAGAGAGAGAGAGAGAGAGAGAGAGAGAGAGAGAGAGAGAGAGAGAGAGAGAGAGAGAGAATGTCAAGGAGGGGGAAAGCTACTGAGAAGAATAAAGGCGGCTCACCTCTTTTTAATTACCAACAACATACTGGTAATGAATCATGAAGAGACCTTTAATAAGCAGCATTAGGGAGTGGGGGACAGAGAGCGAGGGAACACGAGGGACACCTGGACAGCTGACAATTATGTCAAGAAGTGTCACTCAAGAAGTGAACAAGATCAAAGATTCAGTGCTGTTCAGTCCACTGTTTAAAGACAATTCAGACAGTTTGGACACAGCTCATTGCTGCTTGTTCCATCCTCCTCTGATTTCCATCATGTAACTGCAAAATGTACATACATAGTCTGTGGTTTAAGTATTTATCTGAATTGTGCCATTAGCAGGGTGAGTCAGACTAGACAGATATGTCACATGTGTCCAGTTTAAAAGACATCCATTTAACCATTCTGAGCACAGATGGAGGTGGACCAGGACAACTCCCTCCTGTTGTGCTAGTGTGTCCCGGCACAGCAGAACAGTGACCCCAAATGGATTTCACCAGATAATACAACAAGCTGAATGACGTCACTCTAGTCTAAGGAAGGGTAGAAAATAGGCAGTGTTTCTATACAGCTGTCCACATAATGAAGGGAGAAACAGCTAGAGCTTGTGTGCAGTAGATACAAAATACTGTACAAATGTTATATTTTTGGAGGTGAATAAAGCCATGATCTATGTTTTAATAGTCTACGTATAGCTTGCTATGTGCTCCAAGGTTTGATGGACAAGAGATTTACAGAATATTCACACCACATCCGCCCAACCGCACAGAACTGGTGTGTGTACAGCATATCAGATGAAGGTAGTGCGTTACACACCTCAGAGTGTGTGTCATGACATATCCCCACCCGCGGTGTGACAGGTACCAAGTCAACCTTGACATGCCACTGGCAGGTGATTAGCACAAAGAAAGACCCCCACTGCCCTACCATCACACATTATTATACAAAGGGCTCTGTCTCCCTTAGACATTATAATGTTAAGAGTCATATGAATGTCGACGTCCTTCACTGAGCTACAGAGAGGAGAGAGCCATCAGTGAAGCCTAGAGCTAGAATGCACAGAGATCAGCTACAAAGCATCTCTTTCCTTGTCTCCATTCTACTCTGAGAAAACAATGCATGTTCTGTTGCTTTCGGCTCTAGAGACAAACGTTTCGCATATGGAGGTGGCAGCAGAGGGTGAGAGGTCACTAATGATGCTGTCAATCAAAGCCATGGCGGGCGTGTCATGGCAGGCTACTTGCATACGTATGGCCAAGACTGTCACTCTACTTGGCCCCCACGGACGGACGGACGGACGGACGGACACACACACACACACACACACACACACACACACACACACACACACACACACACACACACACACACACACACACACACACACACACACACACACACACACACACACACACACACACACACACACACACACACACACACACACACACACACACACACACATTGTCAAAACCCTGGTCAGTAGGGTAAGTGGTTCCATATATGCATTTCTCTTTCATTTAGATGAGGATACAGCCCTCAGCCCTTCTTCAAGTTCAACAATAGTAGGATATAACTAAGCACTGGTATGTTATGTAGGTCACACCCTAGTAACACGTCTGATGGTGAATGGACAACCATAAATCACTATTAGGGTGAGAAAAACAACCAAGATGCCTTCAGCAAACTCCTAACAAGGAACAACAGCCAATTAAATGCTTTCAAACCCTCCATCAGTCCATCTCTCCTCTAGGACTTGTACCTACTAAGAGGTTACACCATGTTGGCTTGTGGTGGACATTTTTGTAATTTCTTTTGCCACAGACATACAAAAAGAGTGGACAATATTACCAGAAACACATAAAGAGATCGCCCTGAATGACCATAACAGGTCTGTAACTCTGATAGTGTACAAATCTCATTTCAGCCTGAGGTCTGTAATAAAAGAGAAATGCATATCGAGCAAGAGGGTCCAACACTTTTTCTTAGTCTCAAGGCAACTTCCACTGAACTGCACCTCACTACAATATTACCCTTGGTGTGAGTTACTTTTCCATTATCAAATCCCCAGCCAAAACAAACAAAGCCCCAACATCACTTCTGAGAAATGATGGTTGTCTGCACACATAAGCCAAGCCACATATAAAGATTTTTTTGAATACTTTTGTAACTGGATGGATGCAGAAACACAATTGAATACATGAAGTGACCACTTAATATTTCCATAATATAAATGTAATTCAGGTGAATCCATGGCCTCCTTCCCTAGGCTTCTGGCATTGTCCGTGGTATTACAGTAACATGATTGTCTGGCATTGGTTCCATACACAGCCGTCCTCCAGTGACAAAGTGAATGGTTGGGGCTGCCATGCATTTACATAACCTAATGCTGTATTAGCATAATTACCATAAGCCCGGACTGTACTGTTAACTATATTCAGTGGGACGGCTGGGTTCTACCACAAAAGATAAGAGCAACAGGGAATATTATTTACTTCCTATATTGCAAAGACAGAATATACAGAGAAAACGTAGCTACGTACAACAAGAAGAAAGAGTGATTTCATTATCCTCCAACAAAGCATAGCCGTGGTTCATCCATTATAAGTTATTGTTTTGCGTGGAGAAACCTGGCTCTGGCATTTCATTTACTCTGTACAGTGGATGCAGCATTGCAAGGTCCATAAACCAAAGAATGGAGGTATTCCAGCTCTGAACCTTCCATCTCACTGATGTGAGACGATTGCTGGTAAGCTGCCATACACATACTCTACGTACCTGTCAGGGAATGCTGAACGATGAAGTTAATGCACAGTAGTGTTATAGCGGTCTGTCTAAGTTGAGCCTGGGGGGGACTCAGAGAACAAGATATGGGCCTCTATAAGTATTCGAGTGGTGGGCAATAGTGTGACCTTTTCTATTTTCTTCTACCTATAGAAATGAAAGTAGCATGTGTTCAAAGCAAATGGAGGAAAGTATCTCATGAAATGTTTTGCATACATGTGGCAATATGAGGTTTGTGCAAGGTTAATTTCATTTGTAATCCTGTGCTGGCTTACACATACACAAGTACAAACTTTACAGGACTTAACATACTTTTACATTTCATCAAAGTTAAATGAAAGTAAAAATAATTGATGAATGTTAGTCATTAATGAACACTAAGGTTGACCAGAGATGAACGTGAGAGTTTAACTGTGGGGAGAGACATCACACAGAATTGTTTGTCCCCTGTGGAGTGGTGCTGCGATGTACAAAACACCTACAGTGCAGTACCTGTCTTCTAAATATAGAACTAACAATTCAGTTAGTTAGTTAGTAACAGGATTCTCTCGTTGATGCTGCTCGACCCATTTAGGCCAGAAGAGTCACAATATTTGCATGTTCTATGAAAAGTGAGGATAACATGAGTGTGCTCGTTGAAGCGAGCCCACAACAAGAAATGATACACAAATGTAAATTATGGCTGAGGTAAAACAGGGGAGTTCCTCGACCTCTCGGGACTCGAGCCGGGCACCATTGAATGCGCCTCGCCAGTGCCACCCCAGTACGACCCACCTTTCGGGCAATATCGCCACTTTAAGCCGAAATTATAGGCAGTTGAATAAATGCCACATCTGCCGGTTATAGTGCCACCATGAGGCCAATTTTGGGAAAACACATTTCTGTACATTACTCATCCATACATCACGCAAATCGGTATACACTATCTCCATAGCAATGACATCAACACGCATCTGTCCGCTTTTCCATATTTATTCCATCCCGATTGGCTAAGATTGCCTTCCAAACTTTGCAGATTTGGTCCATTTTGAACAATATGCGTTTCGGATGCGTGGTGGGTCACCGGAACCGGGCCGGCCCCAGTACAGCACCACTCAGTTCAGACAGGTCAGGTTACCATTTCAAAAGTGTATATAGAAATACATTTTGTTTAATTGGAAATGTTACACATTCATGACTTTAAAGGCTTCAGCGTACTATATAGTTTGACTCCTGCTATATAATTGATTTAAAAATGGTAGTGGCATAAAGAAAAAGCTATGGGACTAAAAATACATAAAACACAGCCAAATATTCCGGGAAATATTCCGATTTATTTTCTAAACGTCAACACTACTTTGCGTTCCCCATTGCACTGAATATTATAGCTAAGCTCTCCAAGGAGAATCTTCTTGATACAACACCGCCCTCTAGTGGCTGGCATCTGCAACCACATCATTTGATGTATCATCAGCACTGATGTAATGTACAGCTTACCTTAGAGGCGACCTATAGTGAACTAAAGTACAGTAATGTAGACATTACTTTGATCAGAAACCCCCAAAAACACAGAATAATAAAATCACAATAATTCAAAAAAGAAAAAAATTAAATGTTGCAGTGTAACTTATTTGTGTCTCTCTCATAGAGTAATTTAATGGTGATGTGGACATGCCATCCAGCCATTCCCCAAACACTATTGATTGATGCACAGTTATAAAAACACATCTATCACTGAGACAGAGTGAAATTGAAGCTGTGTGTGTGTGTGTGTGTGTGTGTGTGTGTGTGTGTGTGTGTGTGTGTGTGTGTGTGTGTGTGTGTGTGAGTGTGTGTGTGTGTGTGTGTGTGTGTGTGTGCGTGCGTGCGTGCGTGCGTGCGTGCGTGCGTGCGTGCGTGCGTGCGTGCGTGTGTGTGTGTGTGCGTGCGTGAGTGCGTGCCTGCCTGCCTGCCAGCGTGCTTGCTCGCAGGCCTCACACACAAGGTGTGTTGATGCAGTACAATATTATGAAACAATAAAATCTAGACAGCTGATTCATTTCTGGGCATAAAAGCCAGAGTTAGGCTATGTTCCCCTTTAATGAAACCTATAATTCCTGCATCTCTCTCTCTCTGTCTCTCTCTCTCTCTCTCTCTCTCTCTCTCTGCCTCTCTCTCTCTCTGCCTGAGCAGAGGGATTGATCATAAAGACCAAGACTAAGACTATTGTATCGGATCTCCGTGGTCACGTCACATGTCAAGTTACTGAATGACAGCCACGGGACATACAGTAAGGTATCCGCTAAAATAAATTACATATCAGTGGTACAATTTGATTATATTTTGTGAAATTAACACATTAACTATAGCTTACTTTCAACGTACTGTATGTACACACATGTATGCACGCACGCACATGTGTGCTGCCCCACACGCAAATCATTGTCACTTGGGCATAGCTAAGGTTTGTCAGAGACGGATGGTATAGGCACAAAGGTTACAAATTCAATCACTTTGGAGATGGCTGTCCCTTCACTATGTCTCATGAAAATATGACTCTTTCTTCTCTATTGTGTGTGCATGTGGGGACTGGGGATGTGTGTGTGTGTGTGTGTGTGTGTGTGTGTGTGTGTGTGTGTGTGTGTGTGTGTGTGTGTGTGTGTGTGTGTGTGTGTGCGCGTGCGTGTCTATTTGTGGAGACAAAGGCCCGGGTGTGGATGGGGAACATAACGCTGGGTCGACAGAAACAGGGCCATTAGAAATTCAAACAGGGTGGAACTGTCACATCCACTACTGTATGACTTTAAAGGAAGGACAATAAAGTAGAGAGAGAGAGAGAGAGGGGGGGGGGGGGGGGGGGGGTAGAGCAGAGAGAGCGGGAGATAATAGAATAGATTGCTTACTGTAGGCCATTGCGATCCATCAGGACAATAAAGGCATAAAGTAATAGGAGAGGAAAACTTGGTCTCTGTTTGTCACCGTGTAATAAATATGTGAAAAGATGAAAAGAGAAAAAAATGGAGTAGAGAAGATAGAAGATCAGAGTCATTGAATCAGCACATTCAACTACAGTAATGTACTTTACTTTGAATCCTTTCCCCCTATCTCCTTCTCTCATTCTTACTCTCCTTTGAACCTTAAGTTCAAGGGAGATCCTTTGTGTCACCTTTTCTCTCTGCACCTCTTTTTCTTCTTTGTACCGACTCACCCTCTTTTTCTCCTCATTCTCTTTTCATCTCTCTCCCTCTCTCTCTCTCTCTCTTTCTCTCTGACGACGATCATTCAAACACTGTCAGCAGGTCAGAGTCACTGAGCTCAGCATTTCCCAGGCATCCCAGAGGATCTTAAACATAACCAATGTTTACAATGCGTGCACATGCAGGTGTGTGTGTGTGTGTGTGTGTGTGTGTGTGTGTGTGTGTGTGTGTGTTAGCTGATGTATTGATGACTTCCCGCCTCCACCCCCCGAACACTGACTGACATCTGCAGAGTTAATCTGTTACTGTCAACTTTATTGCTGGGAGAGGTATAGATTTAAAAGGCCTAGACTGGCGAAGAGCTCATCACTCTGAAGTCCATGTTCAGACAGTTTATCGCAGCCCTCTTTATCTGTATGAGTGCAAATCAAACAGGCTGTTTCACCATCAAAGCCTCTCTCTGCTGCGAGCGCCTGGATACTTTGGAGTGCGTGTGTTCACAGCCGCTGAACAACTTGGCTCGCCATCTCAGAGACTTAGCTGCCTGTTGACTTCAGTCACGGAGATTAGATGGAGAGGTACACACACACACACACACTTGCTATTCTGTGAGAAGGGCTGCATACAAAACGTCAGTATAGAATTGTAATGACCACAACAGACACGGCAGTGAAAATCCAGGGGATTTACCGTGGTCTTATTGAATCAAGGGACGCTGTGCTGAATGAGAATGACTGCTACGCTGATTTTAATTCTGTGAAAGTGGGTATATGTGCGTGCATGTGTGTGCGCGCATGCATGTGCGTGTGTTTCCAAATCCTTGTATGTTTACCCTTCTGATCCCAGAGAAGAGGCTGAGTGTGAGCCTGCATACTGAGTAAAATCAGCTGAGAGCTGCTGCCCCCTTCTGGTCAGGAATGAAATCACTTTGACCAAACTGGCCCCATATTCTCAAATAAGGCAGGGCACAGCAGTGAGCGGAGTGATAACTTACAGTGTTACAGTTATGAAGGATAGCGATTTCAGAACAACACTTGCCCCCGGCGGGGGCAGCGGCTGTCCACCTCTGAACAGCGCTCAGCGGGTCAATGGAGACCCAATTGGTCTCCGGTTCCAAAGTTAAGAACAAAATAGGATAGTTTTCAGCTGCTTACGGAGCATCCACGGAGCGACCACAACCATGACATATTGAGACTGAGTTATGTTATGTACAGTATGCCACACAGGCAGGACTTACAGGGGTGCTGCCATCTGACAGGGTAGTCATGCTGATGGAAGTGCTCATCTTGTCTGAGGACGAGAGGGAGGGCGGAGAGGGGCTCCTCTTCTCCACTTCCTGACGCTGCAGGAAGTCACGCCAGGCACGCTGGATACTGTGCATGTAGATTGAAAACATAGCAAGCAGAAGCTCTTTTATAGTAAAGAAATGCACATGTTAATTGGCTTTCTTAGCTTTTTCTCCAAAATATTTCACACAATATCTGCACATCTGGCTAGTCTTTTGGCAGGTGCAGCGGTGAAAAACAGGTATATTAAATGACCATGGGCGCGGCAAGTATGGGGCTTTTGGGGCGGCAGGCCACCATGCAGCCCCCCGTGTCGAGACGGTAAAAAATATATTTTATGATTTAATGGCTTACTGGCTTTGTATGACTGGTTTACAAAATGCTGTACCCCCTCCAACTGTATACATCCCATTCTCAACTGTTTTTATTGTATTTTGACACTACTCGGATGAGAAGGAGGTGGAAATAACAACACAGTGACAACTAATAAGTGTGTGTTTGTTAGAGAAATGTCATGTGTTTTTACTTTTTCATATCTTGTAAAGCTGCCGCTGTGCAGGACGAGGGATGATGTTTGTCGAGGCAGAGTGTTTGTGTTGGAGTGTATCAGTGCGGCAGCACAGTTCATATTCAGCCTCTTCCAGAGAGATGTTTGTGTGTGCGTGTGTACACGTCTCTCTCTCTCGTGGTTTAAATGGGCTAACTGATTGTAATGCTTGCTGATGCATACATAATGCTTAATGGAGAGGTGTGTTAAATCTGTTTTTTTGGATGTTGCGCTGTGCAGGCTGCCTGTCACGGTGCAAGGAGTATGTGTGTGGTTGTGCGTGTGCACGTGTGTACATGATGCTGCAGTGCTAGGTCCTAAATAAGTCATTATTAGGCCAATTACACCCGAATAAGACCCAAGCGCACCCGAGCACACCCCCCCTTGGACAAATACCTTCCTGCACGCCTGTAAATTACAATATTACAAAATGATGCATTAACGGTTAACACACTGCAAATATCACACTGTAATGGCTGTTGCCTGCAGTCTGCTTGACTCTGGGGCACTAGCATGGACTACAGGAATATACAGTACTTTATATATTATTTTTTATTTTCATATTTATATTCGTATCTATCTTGGTTTGGTTCTTGACTCTGTACCTCACCTGTGTTTCATTCTTACCACTGCTGCTGCTATGACACCAGAATGTGCCTGTACTATAAATGATCTCATTTGAAGTTTTATGCATCTCCAATACTAAAAATGTTGTTGTTGTTGTTGTTGTAGAGAATCCTATCTTCTCTATCAAGTCTACTGTCTACAAAACTTGTTTCTTCAATTATGAAGCAAACGCAAGTTAAATATTTCATCTGCTGTTGTTGAATAACAGTGTAGTGTAGCTACAGGGCTAGTGTGAGAGGTGATAGGGCATGCACATCCACTCTAGCCCAGGTGCTGGACAAACGGGAGTACAGGAGAACACTGGTACAGCTCCAAAGGTTTATCAATTCAACGTTTCGATCACAGTGATCGAAACGTTGAATTATAACAAACCTGTGGAGCTGAGTTGTCCTTACCAACCAGTGTTGCGGACTCTATTTCTTCCTTCTAGTGTGAGATATTGACTTGCCCATTGGCCTTAGGCACAGAGAGTTTGAAAATTACTGGTGTAGCTCTGTCTGTGTTGCAGACAACCACATACAGTACAGTACAGTACAGTACTCACATCAACACCTTGGTCTCTGTGGGCGGCAGGCGGATATTGATGTTGTCCAGGTCCATGGTCAGCTGGCTACTGAGCACAGAAAAGAGACAGGTATAGGGGACAGTCAAAGGACGCACACACACACACACACACACACACACACACACACACACACGCGTGCGTGGGTGCGTGCGTGTGCATGCAGCCAGCTCTCATTCTGTTGTAAAACCCATTTCCCTGCTGATGAGACCAATCCGTCTCTGTTTAATTACTGATAACCCATGGTGGCACAACAACCCAGACTGGGATTGCATGTCTGTGTGTGTGTCTGTGTGTGTGTCTGTGTGTCTGTCTGTCTGTCTGTCTGTGAGTGCGTGCGTGCGTGCGTGCGTGCGTGGCGTGTACACACACCTCTGCAGCTGTAAACGTCCATCATTAACTCCACTCTGGAGGTTCTTCAGCTCCTCCTGTGAAGAGAGAGAAGAACAGGGTGAGATGTTTGCTTCCAAAATGTACCTTTTGCAATAAATAAAAACAAAAAAACCTGCGGAACGAGAAAAACACTGCAGGATAAAACGTATGTGTGTGCATTTGTAGATGTACTGTAATGAATAAAGTGGGCCTATGGTTTTGTGTGTGTGCGTTGTGCATGTGCGTGTGTGCGACTGTGCATGCACATTGCATGCGTGTCACGTGTGTATGTATGTGTGTGTCTTCTCCATGCTGAGGTAAGAGACCCCTGCAGTGAGTTGGTTAGGGTGTATTTGGGGATGGTTTGATGTTTTCTTCTGAAGTCAGTAAAGTTATAGCTTTGTAAATGTGTCCCATTCTCGCTGCCTCAGCCTTTACAGACATTTGGCCCTGAAGCAGACAGAACGCCAAGGAAGAGAACAAGTCAAACTGAAGAGGTTGGGGTGGGGAGTTCCTTTTTTTTCCACTTTTGTTTTTCTTGTTTGTCTTGTACAGTTGTAAGTCAGGCCCATTTGACTAAGAATAGAGGGTTTAAGTGGTTAATGGTTGTGTGTATGAATTGACATGTTAATTCAACTATAAGGCAGCAGCAAAGTATAGCAGCTCTTACTTATAGGCCTCGTGCCTAAAGTGAGATACAGCACTTTACTGTATGCACACATCTCTACAACAGATGTACACAAATGCACAAATCCCTATATCAAAATAATCTCTGCGTCACACTAAATATGCATCCCCATATGACTCCTGTCAAACCCTCTGATTTTCTTTTTAATGAACACAGTTGCATGTTTACCAAACGTATATTTCCACAGCCGCTCCGCTGCGACCCTGTCTCACTGAATCTGAGGCTGTTTGTTATGATGCTGTTGAGACAACACCATTACGAAAGATCCAGTTGTAAAGGTGCATTCTGTTGAGCTCTCAGCCTATCCCACCGTGTCAGCAAGAATAGCTTTTCTCATTATTCTGCTCGCCTGACAAAAACAAACAGCCCATTAAATCGAATAAAGGTGGACAATGACAAGTGATCAATGGCCACATCACGGAGCTATTTCCTGTCTGTCTGTCTGTCTGTCTGTCAGCTGTCTCTTTCTCTCTCACCTCATTGCAAATGCTTTCACTCACCCACATGCAGTCATGCACGTGCGTGTGCTCGCACACGCACACACACACACACACACACACACACACACACACACACACACACACACACACACACACACACACACACACACACACACACACACACACACACACACACAAAAGCTCTCCAGCCATTTCAGTCAGGCTTTTAAACGTGGGTCACCTGGGAATTTTGAGAGAGGAAGGAGCACGGCCGAGGAAATACAGATTTGGAGATAAGGAAAGGGCAAGGAACAAAGAGAGAAAACAAACAGACACCAAGATAAAGCATACAGTGAGAAAGGCAGAGAGCATGCTTGAGTGTCAGAAAGACACGCACGCACGCACACAGACACACAGACACACACACACACACACACACACACACACACACACACACACACACACACACACACACACACACACACACACACACACACACACACACACACACACACACACAGGCCTTTTCTACACTGCTATAACGATCTCTTATCCTCAGTTAGCTCATCAATAAACTGAGGATTAGGATGTTAATATAGGGTGTATTTAACGTAACAGGGATAGAGTAATCAGATCCCAAATGGTTGGCAACCATAACCTAGTTGCATTCATGAAAACAAGCACTAATCACTTTAACCGCATAGATGTACGTAATAATAACACTTTCCTTGTGAATGAATGCAGTGAAGTACAAAAATCACTCAGGATCGCTCAGCCAATCAAAATGACCTCATTCCGTGGTACAGACAAAGATGTGGTACAGACAAAGATGCACATCAAAAACAACAAGAGTAAAGTATTATGATGCTATGAAGGAATGACGACCCACCTTTTGAAGATAACATTACAAATAAGAAATAAAACAGTTAAAGAGTTTGCAATGAGCTGATTTATATTGAATTAAACTGACAATTTCAGTAAATCCAGTTTTGATATCAATATGTTTGAATATTGTGCAAATAAGTATTGCTTTCTATTCGATAACATTGTGCTACTCAAGTTTTCAGGTTCACTCAATGTTTGTCAATATTTCATCATTAAACATACATTATTTCTGCCACATACAGTACCTGCATAGAGTATCTCCGCAAACCTGTACCCCGCACTGCAGCCATATGCTGCATATTAATATTAAACTATTATGGAATTGTGGAATACATTTGACTACATTTAAATATTTGTGTGATGTCGAACACAAAGTCACTTTGCACATTCTGATGTACAGTAATGGCTATTGGCTACACATGGTGGTATCTTCAATTCAGACACTGTATAGTGGAATTTTCCAGATAGAGAGACAGAGGGCCAGGGATAGAGGGAGGGAGGGGAGAGAGAGAGAGGAAACTGTAGATTGTGAAACAGATATTGTACTAGCATTGATATCCAGGGTGCATTATCCAACGCTTAAACAAAGCCCTGACATCAGCAGGCCATTCACAGCACTCTTTATGGGGTCTATTGATCTCCAAATCTACAGCAGTAGACAGTTTGTATTTATTGTGCACCAAACCAAAGGCTTGACATCTCTCTTCCACACACATTGTTGTCCAAAGCAATCTAGAATAAATATACTGTGGTGTGTGTGTGTGTGTGTGTGTGTGTGTGTGTGTGTGTGTGTGTGTGTGTGTGTGTGTGTGTGTGTGTGTGTGTGTGTGTGTGTGTGTGTGTGTGTGTGTGTGCTTTATTTTTTGAGGGGCGCTATAGCCCCATCAATGCATGGCTTTTTAAAATTACTTCCTATACTGTAGGCCAGCCTATAGTCTATGGACTTTAATGTTTGTTTAGGGCAGTTGTGATGTACTTTTTTTTGCCAGCCAAGGCTATATGTTGGTTTAGGGAAGTAAATGACAATGTAAGACATCATGGTTGATATAAATACTGCACTCACTGCGCCACACACAAGTGTAATTTTTGAGGGGTGCCAGCCTCTCCTATATACAGCTTTTGTCCCCACACGTCTCAATATTTGCCATTGACAATGAAAGGAGAAATTAGGTCAAATGTCCGCCGGCATTCTGATTGGCCAGGATGAGTTGATCCATGATGATGTACGATGATAAGAGCGGCGCCCCTCACTTCACACATGCAGGTGTGATTTTGTATTGAATTTGTATTGATAAAAAAAAATACTATATTGTTGCTGTCATGCAGAACAATGTTACTTTGGTTAATGTTTATGAACCCCATGAACAGAGATAACCACTTTAAACCTTGTGCCCCTATGTTGGGCGTGTCATTATATAGATTAACATTTTCCAAAACATTCAAAGAATCAACTAAACTTCAAAAAAGAATAATAGATCTAGCTTATGAATCTGTGATTTTTGCACCATACTGTCAAATGACCAAGTATAAAGTAGGGCATTTATTTATGAGAACACATGAAACATGTGTTCAGAAATGTGGAGATACAAGGTTTCTGTCCGACAGCGTCAATGTGTACACTGTATACATATGCATGCATGCATGCCTAGTGCCTACACATAGCTTATTTAGTGGTGGACCGCTTCCACTCTAAAGAGGAGGGACGGCCAAAAAAGTGCAGGGACATAAATTAGGGGTTTGCATAATTTAGTGGCAGTGCCGACTGAAAATCTATAGTCATTTTGGACTTTGGCAGTGCCAAGCAGGCCTGTATTGATTGTGTGTGCATGTGTGTGCATGTGTGTGTGTGTGTGTGTGTGTGTGTGTGTGTGTGTGTGTGTGTGTGTGTGTGCGCGCGCACGCGCTGTGTATAGGAGAGAGGGGGGGTGAAGTAGGTGTGTACTGTATGTATTGGTGGATTTATGGTAGAGCTACTAGCGGAGCAGAGAGAGTGAGAGAGGAGGAGAGAGGCTGATGGAGAAGAGGGACCTTGAACCCACATCATGCTAAACAATAACACAGGAAATAGAGCTGCCTGACTGGCAAACTACTCTGCAGACCCCTCCACCCATCACCACCACCAAGGTGCTTGTGGGATCATGTATCGTATAAATGAAATCGACAAGCTAAGCTAGCTACAGGTTTTTTCCGAACAGTTTCCGAGGGGCGGGGGTTCAGAGTAAAAGCGGGGCTTTCCGGCACCCCAGAGCTTCTATTTTGAAGGAATCCCGGCACTAATTGTGTTAAAGGAGTAGTTCACCCAAAATATTACTTATTTTCTATAAATTACAAATTATATGATTATGAAGCCGTGAATTCATCCTTTTACCACGTATCCGTACAGAATATCTACTGTAAGCACATTTAGGTATTGGATACAAATTAAACTACTAGTTGGTATACTACTTGGTATACTAGAGAGAGAGAGAGAGAGAGAGAGAGAGAGAGAGAGAGAGAGAGAGAGAGAGAGAGTAGTGAGAGAGAGAGAGAGAGAGAGAGAGAGAGAGAGAGAGGGGGGGGGGAGAGACAGGTAGTGAGAGAGAGAGAGAGGGGGGGGAGGGAGAGACAGGTAGTGAGAGAGAGAGAGACAGGTAGTGAGAGAGAGTGAGACAGGTAGTGAGAGAGAGAGAGAGACAGGTAGTGAGAGAGAGTGAGACAGGTAGTGAGAGAGAGAGAGACAGGTAGTGAGAGAGAGTGAGACAGGTAGTGAGAGAGAGAGAGACAGGTAGTGAGAGAGAGTGAGACAGGTAGTGAGAGAGAGAGAGAGAGCCTGAAAAATGGCCTTCATCTCTTCTGTGCATGGGGTGTAAATCTGTCCCTTGTACTTGACACGCACACACACACGAGAGAGAGAGAGAGAGAGAGAGAGAGAGAGATTAACAATCACACACTATGATTTAAACTGCTACCTCACCTCTGTTGCTCTCTCCAGGTCAGCATATATGATCTACTCCCTCTGTAATTCTCATTGTTCCACTTATGTCTTCATTCCAATCTTTAGCTCATCTAATTTCTGCTTATTCTGCTATCCTTTCCCTGTCATCCATCCATCATCCATCCATCCATCCACCGCATCCATCCATCTCTGTCCACAGACTCCCATAATGCCAGCAGCATCCACTGGGCATCTGTGTTTGTTTTCTTGATGAACTCAATTAACTCCATGCAACTCGTTGCCCCCAGCACGCACGCACGCACGCACGCACGCACGCACGCACGCACGCACGCACGCACGCACACTGAGGACTCTCAGCTAAGACAACATCTGAGCCAAGAAGCTGCCCGGCCCTGCCCTTCTACTGGTAATGATGACCTTATAACTTTAAACAGTGCTCACCACTGCACCATCTGCTGTATCGCACGTATGCACACAACACGAGCACACAAACGCACACGCACGCACACACACACACACACACACAGAGACGCACGCACACACGCACGCACTGTGCATCTGTGTGTAGACAGCTTTTGGAAGGAGAGTGATGGCAGTGTTATGGGGGAGATGGCACCGGCTGACTGGCTGGTGGGCTGAGATGACCCTACAGAGAACTGCTCATAGCACTGACTCATTACACTGTGTGTGTGTGTGTGTGTGTGTGTGTGTGTGTGTGTGTGTGTGTGTGTGTGTGTGTGTGTGTGTGTGTGTGTGTGTGCGTGCGTGCATGCGTGCAAGCGTGTATGGGGAGGTGATAGCAAATACCGGGGACAGATGATGTCATCCGTCTAGCACCTACGTGTGTGAGTGTGTGTGTGAGAGAGTGAGTGAGAGAGAGAGAGAGAGAGAGAGAGAGAGAGAGAGAGAGAGACACAGCTCTGAGAGCAGGGTCACATAGGGGACGAGACTAACAATGTCTGGACATCAAATCCCAACAGAGAGACACACACACACACACACACACACACACACACACACACACACACACACACACACACACACACACACACACACACGCACACACACACACACACACACACACACAGGTCCTCCTCTCTGCTCTGCAAGTCAGACTAATGACCAACTGTGTTCTGGAGGACAGCAGCTGCATACAGAGAGCAGTGCGCAAGGAAGCATACTAGGGCCTTTACTGTTCCCTTATGTAAACGACATGACATCAGCTTGTGACTGCAACTTGTTCCTGTTCGCAGATGACTCAGCACTGCTGGTCTCGGACAAGAACTAACTGCAGGTTGAAAAGGCCCTCAGCTCTGAACTCGGTAGAATTTGCACCTGGCTCGCTGATAACAAACTATCTTTACACCTGGGAAAAACTGAATCCATTCTTTTTGGATCAAATAGTAATCTCAGCAATGGCTTCTTGGTTAGAGTGGGTGACAATATTATCACACGAAAGATGAAATTACCTACCTAGCTAGGTTCTATCCTGGAGGCAAATCTTTCCAGTGATAAAATGGCCACCAACGTACCATAATAAAAAAAGGCAACCAAAGAACCTATACAGGATCTCCTCACTGGTCAACAAAAACCCCATGAAGACCCTAACAGGAGCCCTCGTACAAGGTTTCTTCGACTATGAATGCACCTCTTGGTACCAAAGCACCTCAAAGGCCCTTAAAACAAGGCTCCAGACTTCCCAAAACAAACTGGTCAGGCTACTGGGCCTCACCCCCGAACCCTGCACCACACTCTACCCACTTTGACAGGCCAGAATGGCTTAGGGTTGACGACAGAGTAGAGCATTTTGCAATGGGTCTGGTCCACAAGATTGGATACACCACCAAGATACCCATGTACCTGTCTAAATACTTCCTTAATGTCAACGAAGTCCACACCCACAACACCAGAGGGTTCAACAAACCATGTGTAACCCAGATTCGCCCTACCAACTGTCAGTGAATCCCATGACTCCTTCAAAACCACTCTCACGGACGGCTGCAATTCGAAACCTGGCCGCCGTAAAATCTGAATCTGAAAAATATGTCTTTTCACCCTTTTTATAAATCCTTTATGATGATTTCCTGTTTTTGGCTATATAGAAGTGTATATTTGTACGTCTCTAAATGTTATGATGAATTGAAAACGGTGGACCCTCTTGTAAACAAGTGTAATGCTTTATGGTGTCTTCCACTCACAGTTAACAGATTTTGTATTGAGTTGTGCTTGAAATGTACTGTAATTCTGCAAACGTAATAAATACTTCAATCAATCAATCAATGATTCATGATCTCGAGGAGCGGCAAAAAAACCTGCTTACTTTGACATGTTAAGTGTGAAGCAGCTGTGTAGCTGCTCACGCACTCAGGCGGCTAATCTCTCTTCAGACTATCTCTAGGGGCAGTGTTGGAAAGTTAGGCCTACTCAAAAATGGTAATATTTGTATAATAAATCAGTTTCTGTGCTGCGTGTGCAACCTCTAAATAGCCCCCACAGACCGTGGCAGTCAGAAGTTGGATTTGTGTCCAGGCAATGGCGGTCTTTGTGTACTCCCTGCCAAAAGTAACTACAGTAGTTACGTATTACTTTTTTTTCTCCCCCCTTTGTTCCCCAAAAGTCACAATACCCAGTTTGTGCCGGACGGTTTAAGGCCCACCTTTGGTAATTCACACGTACAGACAAGTGTGCATCGTTTCCATATCCCGTCTAGATCTAATAATGAATTGAATTGCATTTTTATAGCGCTTTTCCAAGTGCTCAAAGCGCTTCACAATGGTTCATTCATTCATACATTGGGAGGTGAAGCGGCGAACAGTCGACACCAGCGTCCTCACTACCCACATTCACACACCAATGGTGGCAAGCTCACACCGACCAACTCATTGGAGGCAATGTAGGGTTCAGTGTCTTGCCCAAGGACACTTCGACGTGTGGACAGGAGGAGCTGGGATTCGAACCACCGACCCTGGGGTCATTAGATGTCACAGCAGCCCCTCTATATATCTAGAGTCAGCCTAGCTGCAAAGCAACTCGATCCCAACCCAGTCTGCCATTACACACTCAAGCCCACAGTACCACTTAGGCTTGTGAAAATACTAATGAGTTACTTTTGTAAAATAATAAAACATTAGTTATATTATTACTCAAAATGTAAAGTAATTAGTAATATTACCAGTTACTGGAAAATGGTAATAATATTACTTGACGTACTTTCCAACACTCTAGGCGTCACCAAGTCCTCTATACAGCATACAGTATACCCTTCAATATCAGTCAGCAAGGACACACAGACCCTGAGGGACCACTGGAGTTAGTATTGTACCTTATCACCTTCCTCTCCATCTCTCCTTCCAGCCCGCTGCATGTCTCTGGGTAGTTAGCGCTACAGCAGCACATCCAGCAGGCCATAATCAGAGCTGTAAAGCTAGCCGTTAACATGCCAGAACAAACACACACTAAAGCAACTCCTTTTTTACATGACTTTTTTTTACAACTCCTCTTTACTACCTGTCCTCCACACCAGCCGAGCAGAACAGCACCGCACCAAAGGCTGGACGAGGATGCAGTATATATGCAAAAGAGCCGAAGGTAAATATATGCAACTATAAACTGCTTTTTTTATTGAACATTATAGTCAAATGGAAGGAGTGTCGTTGTTAGTTAATAAGGTTGTATAGTTGGTCATAGAGAGGGCTGTAAAAGAGATTCATTCTAAAGAATAAGAGCTCCTCAGGGCCTCTTAGTTACGTAGCTGACACAGTACAGAAAACACCTATTGTTGTTTTTCATACAGTATACTTTTTGTCACATTTTTCTACAACATTTGGTTTTAGCTCTGTAGAGTTGTAGAACCACATGGAATTTCACGAGAGACCCATGTGAGACTGGCCTTAAACATGCTATGCACGTTCAAGGCCACTGGTGTGGGAAGTGAGTTTATGATTTCAATGACTTCTGAAACGACACACAAGCTACCCATGAAATGCACACATAAACCAAGCATAAAACATACATGCATGACAAATGCAATAAGTGCATGGTGGCACACGCTATAAGACATATATTCAGGCGCCTGTCTGATACGCCTACGCCCTACGCATGCACACACACGTGCTCTCACACACACAAGCATGCACGCACATACTTAGCCATGCAGGCTTGAGCTTTGAGTTAGGACTGAGACTGTCCATTAGACATGTTCTCTCCCAGTTTCAGACTTAATGAAGTAGAAAGCCGTAAGAAGGGAGAGACACTGCAGACCTGATTAATGACAGAGAGAGAGAGAGAGAGAGAGAGAGAGAGAGAGAGAGAGAGAGAGAGAGAGAGAGAGAGAGAGACAGAGACAGAGAGAGAAAGAATGTATAATTGGAATGATGGAAAAAAGATAACAGGACACTCTACCGTTGTATTAATTAAATCATTTGTGAACAGTTTCCTACTCTATACCTCCTGTCTTCTCCAAAACAAATACTAGTCTACAATAGTCGTAGAAACTCTTTCAAGAACATTTCTGTATGAAACAGTAGCCAGACAGTATGGAACCTACTGTATTGCCTGCCTCTCTCCAGCTTAGCAGGAGATGATTGAAGTCAAGGTCCAGTTAGTGGCTGGTTGCACTCAGCCCTGTGGGTCTTACAGACATCCACCTGTACAGGGTGGATGTCTGGGCCACACAGGAAATGCACACTTGAACAGCTTCACGCAGGCATTCATGCACGCACAAACACACATGTGTACAGATAAACACGCACACAGACAATTAGATTCACACAGGCAAACAGAGAGACAGTCACACATGCGATCCCTCACCTGTGCAGACCCATGCAGTGAGCCTTAGCCACCAGGCTCAAGCTACAGGTTGGCCACGCTCTGAAAAGCATCAGCAGGCATAGCATAGCAGGCTGTCATGGCAGGCAGGCAGTGTGGGTGTTCATTAAAAGCTCCAGCACTATTCACAGGGAGAAACATGGCCATAAACGCAATTAATCTGCCCATAAACAAGCTACACTGCCTGGCCTACACCCACAAGCACACAGCCATGACGCTAGGGGCTAGGAGGGGTGGACATGGAGTTGTGCGTCATATTACCCCCAGCCATCTCGCTTTTTATCTTTCTCAAGCAAACCAATAATCCAGCAGACAAAGACAAAGAGTCTAATAACAGCATGGTCTCCGTGTCCAGTCTTTGGAATCCTTTCCACAACAGTGACAAACTGGCTGTTTGTGTCAACTATAGTGTGGTGATGTCTTTAAATGAGCTACCATTTCTACAGTATAGTGCCTTAATCCAAAACACATTATTTACAATGCTATATTCATCCATTCACACACTGACATCGGAGGCAACCATGCAAGTACCTCATGGTCATCGGGAGCAGTATATAGTGTCAACTGTACTAACGGATCTAGTTCCCAAACTAGAAATGCTCCCCTGACACACACACACACACACACACACACACACACACACACACACACACACACACACACACACACACACACACACACACACACACACACACACACACACACACAGTTGTGGCCCCCTGCCTAATCTAGTTGGAATACCCCTGTAGTACAGCAAATGCCATTCCCTTCCATTCTATATTGAATTTAGACTAGCCAATAATTATTTACCCCCTTTTTCTCCCCAATTTAGTCATGTTATGTCACTTCTGTGTTGTCCCTTCTGTGTTGTCCCCCATCATGCACCAGGAGGATATAGAGCCTTTGTCCTACTCCTCCTGCGGCTGACCAACACTCCCTGCAGCAAAGGCCGTCGGGATTGGGAGTCGAACCCGCGGCACACCGCCAGACCGGACCACCAGCCTTTATTGATATTTATTGATATAGGTTAAAAGTAATCTGACAGGAAATGGGGAGAGAGATGGGGGGAGACACACGGCAAAGGCCGTCGGCCCGTCAGGATCGGGAGTCGAACCCGCGGCACGCCATCAGCCTGGCTCAGCCCAAACGGTTGAGCTCACCATTCAGGCCATATAACACACTTTCAAGAAGATAATGATACATAACATGCACACGATAGGCACAATAAGTTACAAACTACAGTAGGTATAAAGGCAGAGATGAGTTCTTCTGTGTGGCAGATTATGAGCTGCATCTTGCTCGTCTCCTCTCCATCCTATTGTAAAATAATAACAGGGTTTCTGATTGCCTGAGCTAAAAATACTAAGCTCTGCCAGCTTTAATAGTAGAAATGAGGAATTTTCTCTCTCGGCCACTCGAGCCTACGGCTACTGTGAAGCACGTATCGTGCTAAATGAAAAACATAGGCTGTCACAACATGGGAGAGCCTCATGGCACGCACGCACGCGCGCGCGCGCACGCACGCACGCACGCACGCACGCACGCACGCACGCACGCACGCACGCACGCACGCACGCACGCACGCACGCACGCACGCACGCACGCACGCACGCACACACACACACACACACACACACACACACACACACACACACACACACACACACACACACACACACACACACACACACACACACACACACACACACACACACACACACACACACACACACACACACACAGGGGGGAGAGAGTGACAGAGGGCATTTGGAAGACAGAACTAACTAGAACATGAGGGATAAACAAGGTACAGTACAACGGGGAAATTACCTTGCATGCTTGGCGGCTATAGACGTTTGTAAATAACTTTTTATAGCCCTTTCCTCGACCAAAGGTCACATCTAAGAGTAAAGGAGCGAAACGAAGCTGAACATACTGTTTCTCCATATCTCTACGCACCCAATTATCTTTTCACTCTCTGCTCACCCCTCTCTCCATAGCCTGTCCTTTCAGACGTTCTGACACTCTGTCCAGCGTCCGTCAATCTGTCCTTCTTCACATCATTTCTGCCGACATGTCATTCTCGACTGCTGTTTCTTTAAATCTCTGACACACTGCCATCCATTCCTTTTTAAGTTCAGGGTGTATGAAAACATGGAGACGCAACAAACACGATGCCATGCATGAACACCTGCCCTAATCATCCAAACAAGGAAGAGACCTATGAGATAGAGGGAGAAACATTACAGAATGTAAAAGACAGCTTCCCATTAGCAGAGATAAATGTATGTACTTCTCTTCATCCCGCTTGGAAACCAAGCTCCCCATCTTGTGCCTCAACGAGGAACCAGGGAATGGTAATGTTCAACACGAACACATTTGCCCTGCCCAGTATGAGACTCCTAAATTCATACTTTGCTTTCCTGTCCTCCTCTCCTCCACTAGCAAGTGGCCATCACCCTGAGCCAGCCGTGTGGAAAATGAAAACTATCTGAATATTCTTTCGCGGGTGCTCTGGGAGAGTTGTGTGCGCTTGGAGCACCATTCCGCCTGCCACTTTTTACGGCTCCGCGCTGAGCTATTGCACGGGTGGTCCGCACACTTCTGATCGCAGAGGGAGAGCAGTGTCGGAATGAGTTCTGGGTCCACATGCGTACCCCCAGCCCCACACGTACACACGCACACACACACACACAGGGCAGAGTCCAATTTGCAGTGAGTCAGGTAAGGGATAAGTCACGTTTAGCAGATCTGTCTCCCTTGCTGCAGTGATGTTAAAGCCGTATGCATGCAGATGTTTCCAACAGGGCATCAAGTGCAGGTCATAAAAACACAGAACAGACAACCTGGAGTCTACCATGCCTACTTGATGACTCTTATAGACAGACAAGCTGAATAAATCAGTCCCTGCACACTCAAGCTGCGGAAAACTCGACTGTATTTATATGAAAGTAAAACACACACACACATGCACACGCATGCACACCACACGCACGCACACACACGAGCACACACACACACACACACACACACACACACACACACACACTTACTTAATTAAATCCAAGTTGACAATATATTTTTGTGTATGTGTTGCATGCGATATAACGTGTTACTGTTCACCCCACCAGAGGCGGAATGGCAGGTACATGGGTAAGCTGTCAATGTTATCAGCTAATGAATATTCACATTGTATTTCTCACAACATTATTCACACAATAACACACATTCTGTCACATACTTGCACACATATGCACATGCACTCACAAAGTGTGAGTGCATACTGTACACACGCACGCACGCACGCACTCACGAAAAACAAGAGTTCTGTTGCTACTGTTTGCCAACGGTTGTGTAGCTGTCAGTGTGGGGCCTGAACAACAGGCAGTATCTACTGAGGTGACCTTGACACACGCACACGCGCGCACGCATTCACACACACACGCACGCACGCACGCACGCACACACACACGCACGCACGCACACACACACGCACACGCACACGCACACGCACACACACACGCACACACACACACACACACACACACACACACACACACACACACACACACACACACACACACACACACACACACACACACACACGATCAAATTCACATTTTATCAATATTCATTCTTTTCTGTCAGTTACATTTTCCTCACAGATGTCTGTCCATCTTCCTCTATCTGTCTGTCAGCATTGCTTGTCTGTGAGTCTCTTTAGCTGTAGGAGGAAACGGAAAGTGTTGCTTGTTGTCTATAAATCTTCTTCTAATGTGTGCATGTGTGTGCGTGCGTTTATATGTACGTTTTAATGCAATGCTCTGGGGAGCTGTAGAAAAGGCAGTCACTTCCTTCCATCACTGAATAAAACATTCCATTTAGGACCAACAGCCATACACCATAAATCACCATACCAGTAGCACCACACCATGCACCACCCAGTATGAGAGAGAGAGAGAGAGAGAGAGAGAGAGAGAGATGTATAATTGGAATGATGAAGTAAGGAGGAAAAAAGATAACAGGACACTCTACCGTTGTATTTATTAAAACAAGAGAGAGGGAGGGAGAGACTAAATGTACTAAAGTATTGATATAAAAATGTACTCAAAGTACCAAAAGTAGAAAGTACTCATTATGTAGAATGTCCCGTTTCACAAGTTCTTTTAAAAAACATTTGAAAATGGCAGATCTACAAGCTCACAATACGTCACGTTGTGATGCATTGTGAATTTGTAGATCGGCTATTTTCAAATGGCTGAAATGTATAGTGAGTGAGTCACTTTGTAATAAGAATCCAAATCTAAAAAGTAACTAACTATAGTAAAAAAGGAGGGAGAGACGAGAGAGAGACAGACAGCTGGTGTTTGAGGATAGCAGAAGAGAGGAGGTTTAAGAGACCGATGTGTGAGGACTCTGAGGAGACAGAGAGAGCAGGAATAAAAGCATGACAGCTCCTATACATAGAAAACAAACAGCCTGCAGTGAATAATTACACCACACTACAGAGAAAAGTGATTATTGTTCAAGACCTACCATCCCCGACTTCACCAATAGTGACCTGAGTGAGTTCGCCCGCCTTAAATGATCAATGGATCCTGCTGCCATCAACGCCACCCAGCGGTTCAATATCAAGTTCTAGTTGATATGCCTCAAGCCTCAAGCTTGAAGAGGCTCGCCTGGACTCCCACACAGTGTACTCAGACACCATGGTGGTGCTAAAAGACAAGTTTGCACATGCCCACCAATTAAGCGTTACAGAAAATAGCCAGTGTCCTGGAGGCCGCCGACATCTGTCGAGGCGATGGGGCGGCCTTTGAGAAGTTTGCGCTTCAAGTACAGTCACTGGTAGGCATGCTAACAACCATAGGCCGTGTGCAGCTCCCTAGTAATGAGCCAAAACATTGTTTACCTCAGAAAATGGGCGGATATGGCACAGTTCTGCATGGTGCCGAAGACGGAGCTGAGTGCGAGGCTGCAGCCTCAGACAGGGAAAACTAATGCCTACTGTCCATTCTGTGAAAGTCAGAGTGTACTATAGAGAGACTCACGACAGAACAGATCACAGAATGGATTCAAAGCAAGAAGTGGTGCTGGCGCTGTGGTAGATCACACCTAGCTGCCCAGTGTGATCTCTGGAAGCCATGTATAGCCTGTGCAAAGGCAAACACCCTGAAGTCCTGCTTGAGGCGAACAGCGAGACTCAGAGAGAGACACCCAGAGATGAGACCTGTCTGGTGAACACCACTGCCGAGGACCCGAGGTGCTCTACCTTGACAAGCCAGTTGACCGGAAAAGAGTCCTACTCAAAGTAGGTAGAGTTATATTACGCCACGTTGACCGTTCCCTCGACACTTATGCCAAGAGACCAAAGTTCTCCTGAAATGTCTCCTGAAATGTCCTGTGGACATTTAGAAAAATGGCTGCCATGGTCACAAATGTAGGAAATGTAGGATTAGAACTTAGAACTTAGAACTAGAACTTATTGGTATTTGGTAAAATAACAGCAGATGGTGGCCAAATTTGAAAAATGGCTGCCATGGACAAAGTAGCCACTGAATTATTTATCCTTGAAAATATATGATTAATCACCAGAATCAAGATCCTAGTTGGTCTAGCCTAGAATTTTGAAAAATGGCTGCTATGGTCACAAATCTAAATAGTACCACTGTATTCCTCACCCTTGAACATATTGGATTAGTCACCAGAATCAAGATACAGGTGGTCTAGAACCTGAATTTGTAAAATAACAGCATGTGGTTGTGGTGGTCATTTTGCTAAATGGCTGCCATGGTCACCACGGGACAAATCTGCGATGGCCCTATAGCCAAAAATGTTCCTTATTGCATGCTCTAAGCCTCTAACTGTGTGTTATTGAATGCTCTAAGCCTCTAACTGTGTGTTATTGAATGCTCTAAGCCTCTAACTGTGTGTTATTGCATGCTCTAAGCCTCTAACTGTATGCCAAATGTCATGCTTTTATCGTAAAGTGCACGGTTTTCGCCTGTAGAGCCTCCGCTATATCAGCAGCTTCTTGCCGCTGGTGAAATGAGTCCTCATGCACTTCCTGCAGAACCAAAGCTTCCATCTCGAACCCGCTAGTAATTACAGAGAAGGGCAAGCCAAGAGGTGAAGCATTGAGGCTATGGTCTTAAACAAAATGGCAATAGCATTGTGTGTGGAGTGGGTGGGAGTAAGTGCTGCATTTTCGCTCTATTCTTTTTTTGGAGAGCAGAGAATTTAGCACAATAGAAACAAGCTCCAGAGGCAATCATTTCAGCATTAAGGTCCAAAGAGGTGGTTTCCACACTCAGACTGACAAAGGGCAGGGATGATGACTCCAACTAGATTGTACCAAACCACATCCACTCCTCGCCCGCTTTATGTGTTACTGGCAGTTCAATTGGGAGTGTGAGAGAGCAAGACCGAGTGAAAGGGGGATGATTTGAGTGAGTGAGAGATAGATAAGTAGATAGATAGATAGATAGAGACAGGAAGAAGGAGGGAGGGAGGGAGAGAGAGAGAAGTGGTGTAAAATACTCAAATGTTTTACTTAAGTAAACGTATCAATAACACACACAAATATGCATAAAGTCAGAAATTCAAAATGTATTGATTCAATGTACAATATCAAAAGTATTGATATCAAAATGTACTCAAAGTACCAAAAGTAGAATGTACAAGCTCACAATACGTCACATTGTGACGCATTGTGAGTTTGTAGATTGGCTGTTTTCAAATGGCCGAAATGTATAGGGCTGAAGTGAGTAATGTATAGGTCTAAAGTAACTAGTAACTAAAGTTTTCAAATAATTGCAGAGAGGGAGAGAGAGAGTGTGAGAGAGAGAGAGAGAGAGAGCTAGAGAGAGAGAAAGAGAGAGAGAGAAAGAGAGAGAGAGAGGTGAGAGAGATTGTTATGTAACGGTGATGCCTGATTTATACTCATTTACGTGCCGTTGACATGCCCCGAAAATAGCAGATCTACAAGTTCACAACGTGTTATGCTGCAACGCATTGTGAGCACGTGATGATCAAGGTGCATTCTTGCACATCCACGTCTGTGGTGTCTTTTAGAAGCTACATGGCGGTTATTTACAGCCAACATGCTGAGCTGAATTTAGCAGGTGTGTCGTCGACTCGTATATCACACACACACACACACACACACACACACACACACACACACACACACACACACACACACACACACACACACACACACACACACACACACACACACACACACACACACACACACACACACACACACACACACAATACTATAAAACAACATTTTAAGTTAACCACTTTAGAAAAGATTAAAAAATATGTTTAACTCAGCACATGCTTAGGAGTTACACACAGAGAGCACACACATGCACACATTATGTGCATGTTGCAGGTGTAATGGACTCAGTAATTGCTTAGCAACAGGCAATGACACCACCACCTGTCTTACCAGAGCACCAAATGGGGTCAGTGTTTGTGCTTGTGTATGTGTGTGTGTGTGTGTGTGTGTGTGTGTGTGTGTGTGTGTGTGTGTGTGTGTGTGTGTGTGTGTGTGTGTGTGCACGCACGTGTGCGCGCGACTGTGCCCGCGTGTGTGTGTGCGCATACTGTATGTACGTGTACAGTACGTGCCTGTGTGTACTGTATGTTTTTAGAGGGCACCTTATTACAGGAAATACTGTAAATACCCAGTAGCCAATGTCCTTGTACCATTGTCTCATACAATGTTTCTTGGCATTTCCTGTCTAATTAACCCCCTGCTGGGATTTAGTCCCTCCAGCTGCAAGCTGTGCTGTCAGCTCCATCACCTTACAACACATTACATCCCAGAGTACACTACAAAAATGGTAAAGATGGGGAGACTTAAGCCTAATTCAGATTTAGTAGTGTGCTGGACTGCTGGTGTCACACAACCAAGTAAAATCAGAATCAGCATCATTGTCACATCACAGTTTTACAATTAAAAACAGTGAGTGAAATAATTTTTTGTCCATAGTTCCCATGTCGTGTCATTTTTCCAAAAGCCAGGCTTAATTAAGTGTGACAGAAACTGAGGAATAATAATACAAATTGTGTGTGTCAATGTGTATTTGTTTGTGTGTTCTACTTCATGTGTGCATCATAACGTACAATGACATGTCATCATAACGTACAATGACATGTCAGCCAGTCAAGTGCCTCAGAGGAAAGAGAGCGTTTAATCAGGAGAGCAGGTGTGTTTTACCATCTTGAGTGATGACAGTGCTGTTTTTATGTCATGTGTTGTCATTCTGTCGTCTCTTTATCTCAGCCCCTCATCATCGGCCTCTTTCATCTGTGCCCCTCCTGGAATAACACATGCACAAAGACCCCCCCCCCCCCTCCACTCTAATTATCACAGTGTGACTGTGTGTGTGTGTGTGTGTGTGTGTGTGTGTGTGTGTGTGTGTGTGTGTGTGTGTGTGTGTTTTGATTGATTGATTTCTTTATAAGTGTCATGCTTCCAAGGAAGCCCAGCCCATATGGGTTTCCAGGACACTTTTACATTTCATAATAGACAATGAACCGACATGACAATTCACAAACAATGATACAACGAATACCGAACTAAAACACCCAAGCTTCATACATGGCAGATTACAGAATTATAATAATAAAACCTAAAGCCTGTTACCTCACATCATAACAGAAGACCGGACATGAACCTACTTGAAGGGCTGAGATTGTCTTCTACTCCAGGCTCTTCTACAAACAAAATGTGCGTCTTAAATACTTCATAATTAAACAAGCACTACAACTGCTGGCCATCATCTTCGCAGAATAGCTCTCAAGTAAAGTAAAATCTGAGAAATAGACATTTTGTGATGACACTTTTTCTTGTCCTCACAAGAGAAATGGTTGTCCTATGGTTACAAAAATATGTTTTAAAGTTAGTTAGGCTTACAGCTAGGAAAATATTTTTAGGTTAAAATGTGACATTTATGGGTAGGTTCGAGGGTCGGGGTTAGAGTTACCTACAGTACAGGTATGCCTGAATTACACTTAAAAATTAATTGAAAAGATTGCTGTCCTAAAAAGGAAATACATGGGTGATCCTCACAACTATAGTAACACAGTGTGTGTGCGTGCGTGCGTGCGTGCGTGCGTGCACTTATTGGGATGTGTGCCCACTGGCATGGCAGTGAGAAAAGAGTTAGCACCTCCCTCCAGGGTTGTCCAGACCATATTTCTCGAGTAAATGAAAAAGGAGTTGGCCTGCCACTAGTGTTTCACTGTAGGGATGAAGGCATGCAGTCCAAATCAAATACACTGCAACACTGAATAATACATCATATTTCATATGCATGGCAATTCATGCATTTCAAGGGTGGCTCGATCAGCATGCTGAAAGGACCATCTATGTCTGCTGGGTATTGTCCAGCCACTGGTAGTGGTACAGTACAGTAAGTGTTGGAACAGAACAGAAAGGCACGCAGCATGTGGTACCATGGGCTGTTTGCAATGTCGCTGCTGTTCTTTCTTTTATCATTTATTTCATCGTTCTAATGATAAAGCTGGGCCTGGCGGCAGATGCTGACACACATACACAAGTACTGTACACATTAATGGCCTGTTTGGAGGAGACACCAAGAACACATGAACACGCTTTGCATGCACTGACATTCCACAGAAACAGTTCTCACTGGCTCACAGTCTGCACTGTGAGCCAGTGTACTGTCAAAGACTTCATCTGAATTCTTCATTTTGTCCACAGTGGAGGGTGAACTCACGATACTGTGAAGCATTTTGCTTAACCAGCAGTTAAGCAAAAACATTTTAGGGTTCTATTTTCTATAGGTTGATTTGTATTTTCGCTGAAGGTTTGCCTGTTATTATTATGGCCAGAATGGGGAGGCTAGTGCTCAAGTGGTTAACATACAGTGCTCTGCAAAGTAGACCGTGAACTCTAATGACATCAGCCCAGGTCAACTGGTATGAAGAGGCATGCAGTCAGCTATTCTGAGTTCACGTGCACAGATATACAAATATACACACATACACACACACAGGACTGCTTGCACACACACACTCACAGACAGGGAGCATATTTAACCTTGAGGTGTAAAAGTTATCAATGCTTCACTCTGCATATCTCTGAGTGAGGAAAAGTGAGGACACCAATTGTGATTGGCCGGAATGTAATGATGTATGATGATAAGAGCGCCCCTCACTTCTCATGAGTGTGATTTTTTAACCAACACAGACATAAGGGTGTTCAATCTCAAAAATCTCTAAAAAATCAACAATCTTGTCGTCAATAAAATATGAATATACTTCTTCATGAATACATTTTTCAACTTATGTTATTATCTTTTAACCATGATGATACAATGTGTAAGATGACAACTGAATGTATGTGATTGGTTAGCCGATTTGCTCGTCTACATATGACGTACATTTTCCTTTCATTGTAAATGGTAAATGGTAAATGGTGCATTTATATAGCGCCTTTATCCAAGGCGCTTTACATAGATTGTGCATTACATTCACCCATTCATACACCGATGGCAGCGGAAACCATGCAAGGCACCAACTAGCACATCAGGAGCAATTAGGGGTTCAGTGTCTTGCTCAAGGACACTTCGACAGTAACTCTGGGGGAGCCCGGGTTCGAACTGGCAACCTTGCGGTTCCCATCCAGGCACTCTACCCCTGAGCCACCGCCGCCATTGTCAATGGCATTTAATGTTTGTGTTGCAACAAATTTACGTCATATTTCAGGCACATATGACGCAAATTCTCCTTTCATTGTCAATGGCAAATGCGAGACATGACGGGATGAAAAGCTGTATATAGGAGGGGCTGGCACCCCTCATAAACACAAACAAAGTGAGGGACGCTCTAATCACCGTACATCATCATCAAGTATGGTGGTCCCTTATTGGCCAATGGTGGCCACCGATACACATTTGCCGATTTGCTCAGACACAAATGACGTAAATTCTCGATTCATATTCAATGGCATTTAATGTTTGTGTTCAGACAGAATCTACACTATAGCTGTTTATAGGAGGGGCTAGCACCCCTAAAAAAGGCAAAACGGGTGGAGTTAGCTGGTTTGAGGATCCAATGGAGTCAGGACATTTTGTGGTTCAATATTATTTTAAACTAAATACAGACTTAAATAAAAGGGTTTTCAATAGCACCAATGTATGAAGAAAAACATCTAAAACCTGACAAATAGTTTCTGTTGGACAGCGACAATATGCGGTACTGCACATATAACCAGTCTGCCCTACCATCTCTCTCCATAATGACCAAACTTAGCAGGGTCTCTCTGACACAAAGCCCAGGCTCTGTGTTGTCGGATTCCACTGTGACATCGTCATCGTTTTCCTTCTGGTGAGTCTGACAGATGATACATGATACTGCCTGACCACTCTGGGGGCATACTAATAGAGAGCCCAAGTGAGTCAGGCATATACAAAGGAATTACATGACGATACAGAGCGGGAGAGTAACAAATGTGCACTGTGAAGTGTGAACAGTGGTGTAACCATGGCTGGTCATTGCTAAGATAATAATAATGACATCATCATCATCAGGTCCAATAGCGGGCAGCCGCTGAACGATGGTTATTGTGTCTTTCTTCCTGCATCCCCCTCCATCCATCTTGGCTGTACTCCTATCTTTTTCTCATTCCTCCTGCCTGTCTGTTTATCCCCTAGAATAAATCCTGAGTTATGGGACCTCGTAAACAGGTCAAGTTTCGTCCAACCCCTACCCCATCTTCTGGACACACATGCACTTACGTATGCCCTCCTGTGGACGTGCACACGCGCACACACACACACACACACACACACACACACACACACACACACACACACACACACACACACACACACACACACACACACACACACACTAGTTGTGATGATAATCCATTTAATAAAGGGCAATGGAATTAAATTTAAATTCCATTCACTACCGGTACAGTATGTATATCTTAACTTTAACCTAATCATGAAACAGTATTTTTTTTAAATATTATTATTATTTCTTGGCTTGGCTTGTGAGGCTATGTGATCTACAGAGATACTGTAGAAACACATTGGTTGTTTGCTGGCGTGTGCGTAAACAGAAAGGGTGTGGCCCAACACATGCACTGGTTTCATGGTGCATGCTGTTGTTTTCTCTCTGAGGGTGACATTCAATTGATCTGTACGCTGTGCCTATTCTTCTACGGACATCACAGTCAGCCAACAGCCTCGTCAATCAGCAAAGCTAAAACACAGCCTGTAAACATTAAAGTCTCTCTCTCGCTCGCACGCACGCACCCATACACACACACACACACACACACACACACACACACACACACACACACACACACACACACACACACACACACACACACACACACACACACACACACACACACACACACACACACACACACACACACACACACACACACACACACACACACACACACACACACACACACACACACACACACTCACACACTCGATATGCCTTTCTCAAACTAACTCAATCCATTTAACTGCTTTCTTTCATTGTCTCTCTGCACTCCCTCTTCTCTTCATTTTCTCTGCTCTATATGAAATCTGGTTCCTTAACAACACCAATTTCTTTCTCATCTCTCTCTGTCTCTCCTCGCCCCGTCTTCCTCCCCTTTTCCTCAGATGACTGACTGCTCATCACATGAGCTCTCCGTCTCTCTACAGAGCTCGTCCCTTTCCACTCCTTCTCTCATCTCTTTCTATCTCTCTCTCTCTCCGCCTCTAGCTACCCATCACCCTAAAGCCACACTGACTATTCTCCTGTCTTTACTCCATCCTCTGTGATGGATGCCCATTCTCCATCCACACCTGCCTTAAACCCGATTGACGTTGAAAATAGCCGATCTATACAAGGTCCCAACGCGTTGCACCCGCAAAGTAGATCAGCTGTTTTCGGCGAGCGAACCTGTCGAATCATACCTTATAATACTCCATGCCCCGTCAACATCACTCCACCTTTAGATTCATATATGCTAGACGTCAATGATTCCCTCAATGGCTCAGAGAGCGTAATCTGGACTTGTAAACTCTCAACGGTCCTTTAATACCTTCTTTTAGCCTCTGTGTCCATCCTTTAACAACAGGGCAGGCTAAAAGGCAGAGCTATGTAAAGGTTAAATGGATTACCGGGAACCAAATGAGCTGCTTATTGCACAGAGACCTCCCACCAGTCGACTGACATTTTCATTAAGAGAACGGGCAAATATTCACAGGGCGGAAGATTACAGTAGATAGAAGGGAGAAAGTGAGAGACATGATGAAGAGAATGAAGGGAAGGGGTGCAGGTACTATACAGACATGGTTGGACTACAGGATTACGGCTAAAATGAAAATGTTTGCTTTTTGCTGAATTTTATAAACACCACTTGAAATAGCCAGGTGAAAAAGCTGAGCAAACAAGACAGGTGGGTGAATTAATTGCCAAATGTCACAATAATATAATAATGAAAAATGCAATCACGAATTTCGATTAGCCTACATTCAATTAATTGCGCAGCCATGGAACAAAGTGAGAGACAGGGGGGGAGACAGAGGACAGACTTTGAGGTGTGTGTGTGTGTGTGTGTGTGTGTGTGTGTGTGTGTGTGTGTGTGTGTGTGTGTGTGTGTGTGTGTGTGTGTGTGTGTGTGTGTGTGTGTGTGTGTTTGTGTGTCCATGCGTGTGTGTGTGTGTGTGTGTGTGTGTGTGTGTGTGTGTGTGTGTGTGTGTGTGTGTTCATGCGTGTGTGTGTGTGTGTGTGTGTGTGTGTGTGTGTGTGTGCGCGCGCGCATGCACGAGAGAGAGATGGGACGGACGGGTGGTGACTGATTGATGCTCGGGGCAGAGAGAGATTAAAGCAGAGCCACAAGGCCACCCAAGACAACACTCAGATGGAGAGAGAGAGAGACAGAGAGAGAGACAGAGAGAGAGACTAGCTGGACCTGATGGAAAGGGAGAGGTGGGTAAATCAAGGTGGGAGGCAAAGAGGAGGTGAAAAAAACACGATGGCTGCTTGGCAAGGAGAGTAAGGTGATGAAAACACTAAAGGAGATAGACCAGACTGGACAGAACAGAGGGAAGAGATTCACATTAACAGCAAGATGTGCATCTATACTCATGTTGGATGACAAAGGAAGGAGATGATGAAAGGAGTCTTAGGCAAAAAAAATAATGAGAAGAAAAACGGTTGATAAGATGTGGGAGATATAATTATGTGAGGTGTAGAGCAAATGGTTTGAGGTATAGGATACAGGGAGGGGAGGGAGAGACTAAAAGGATAGATGAGGGGAACTGAGCAGGATGGCTGAAGGGTGGATCTTCAATGAGCCGCAGCGCACCCACTAAAAAGCCCATCTCTCTCCCAGCGAGAGCTCTCTCAGCTCAGCAACTCAAAGGTGCAGGACACGGCATGCATGCATGCACGCACAGTGTGTGTGTGTGTGTGTGTGTGTGTGTGTGTGTGTGTGTGTGTGTGTGTGTGTGTGTGTGTGTGTGTGTGTGTGTGTGTGTGCGCGTGTGTGCGTGCGTGCGTGCATCTGCAGAAGACAAACTGAGAAGCCAGTGCTCTGGAAAACAAGCCTCTGTGAGAAGCACACTAACCAAAATAGCTATCTGTGTGTTTTTTCATATACATGCATATGTGTGTACTGTATGTGTCTGTATTAATGTGTCCGTTTATTAACCAATTTTCTTTTAGCTGTACGAGGAAGTGGACAACCTGTCACAGTTATTCTGTAGTTGCAGAGAATAAATTGAATGATAAATTATTCTGTATTTGGGGACGTCTGATACGCATAATATATAATATAAGTTATATAAGTTATAATATAAGTTCAGTGCTTTATTGCACTGGATTCAATACACAATGTTTGTTAATGTGTGTTAATGTGTTTGTAAACTACCTAAATAACCCATTCAGCAAGATCCAGCAAAAAAGTTTGAAAAGAGAAAGTCTGTAGTTATCTTGTAATTTTATAGATTAGGTCGGGGGCCACAACTGTAGAATGATTGTGTGTGGAGGGCCGCACAGCATCATATACAGTAAATAAATAAATTAAAAAGTTATAAAAATAAAGCATGATTGAAGGTCGCCCCTATACTGGTTTCCACTCATTTCCCACCTTGGCCGCTCTGTAACCTTACACGATGAATGCCGCAGGTGACATTTGCCGTATCTGCTACAGCTGCCTTATAACGTGGCAGCTGACCATTCGGCTTAAGCTTATCAGCCTGTCCTTTTATCAGCCCTCCACCCACGGCGAAGGAAGGTCCTTTTATCAGCCCTCCACCCAGGGTAAAGGAAGGATGGGTGTGTGATAAATACAGATTATCACCTGGGAATGTAGTTTATCCAATTATTTAGTTTAATTTTACAATAGCCCTAGGGCTGATACAGCATCTGCCCAATCACCCTCTCATCCTTTTAACACTGCCCTCACCCCAGGTAAATACAGGCTGAGTTTAAGTGTGTGAAAAGCCCTTATAGGTTCCATGAAATGTCATTTATGGAATATAAAAATGTAAATTGCATGTAACTGTCGTTGCACAAAATAATAACAACAACACAGTTCCATTATATAATGGCTGAATATTGTACATGAAAATCAATCATTTGCCAAATTGGTTGAATAAAGAACGGTAATTGGTAGAGGATTTTGTTTGCCGCATTTGGACCAGTATGGACATGAGCCCTGTCCTTCTCTGTGCCTGCATTTGTGTCAGTGAATATGTGGCAATATGGCATTGTTCGAACGATAAAGTACACGTGTAAAGCCTGGGTCTGCATCTGCTTCATTGTCTTTGCACAAGGGTAAGTGTGTGTGTGTGTGTGTGTGTGTGTGTGTGCGCGCGCGCACACACACACACACACACATGCGTGCAGGGTGAATGTGGTTATTGTCTCCACTTAGGGGCAGTCAGGTTACTTGGCCATGTCTCAGCCTCTGCTCATCACTGATAAGCTCTACTGCTTATCTCAATGAGTGATTGAGCTGCATATGGGTATTTTGTGTGTGTGTGTGTGTGTGTGTGTGTGTGTGTGTGTGTGTGTGTGTGTGTGTGTGTGTGTGTGTGTGTGTGTGTGTGCGTGTGTGTGTGTGTGTGTGTCAAAATGTAAACACACAACTGCACTGGGAAAGTACGATGCAATTTGAATATTTACCAGGTGTGTGTGTACTCCCATCGCACGGGTGACAATTGTTGTGATTGTCACCCCCCCAACACACACACACACTGACAAATAAACATGTGCAACCTCCTCAAAAAGCCTCCAGGTCCCCTCTGACTCTGTCACAGTGCTGACAGCAAAGGCGGCTTCTAATTAACAACAGTGCAGCAGTGATGTAAAGATATCCAGAGAGAATGAAACATAGCACTGATCTTAGTGCAACCCAGGGCTGCTGCTGGGGGAGTGGGTGGGTTGGGGGTGATGAAGTGGAGAAGTAAAGGATGATAGAGAAAGAGTTACGGTTTACTGTATACAGTATATATGTAAAAGAAGGACTAGAAATCAAGTGGTCTAAATCAGTAGTTGACAAACTTTTTTAGCTCAAGACCTAAAGAAAGTAGACGTTTGCCTGGGACACAAACTGGTGAAAAGCAGATATACAAGTTCACAACGCATTGCGATGCGACGCGTTGTGAGCTTGTAGATCCTAACCCTAACCCTGTGACTCAGACTAGGAAAAAGTGCCTCAATTCGGCAACTGTAAAATGGCAGAAAATGAGAAAATAAGTTTGATTTTGTTTTTGTTGTTGCGTGCTTGGAAATATGCGTGTGTGCGTGGAAATCTGTGTGCGTGCGTGCGACCCTGTGCAAGCTCCCAGATAGGTCCCATATGCTGCTCATATTCCATGAGATCCAGTTAAAGTGACAACCATGATGCCTGGTTATTTGTTGCTCTAATGACTAATCCCTCAGCCCGCTAATAAGACACTTTCCAGCACCTTATCTATCCAGGAGAGACAGGCTAATAATATGGATGGAAATTGCCTCACACAGTTAGGATGGTTATCAGCGTAATATTAGTCATGCAACGGTGGTTTAATGACACGGCCATGCTGACAGACGTCATGCCGTCATTCCACGGTTTGCCATGCAAGCGAGGGACCCGCCCAAGGGAGGCAAAGACGTGTGGAAGAAAAATATATTCTGGCTATCTCTTCAAATTCTCATAGTTTTTTTGTTTACTGCTCTACAACTCCCCATCACTGTCCTTCTTGGAATTCTCACACACACACACACACACACACACACACACACACACACACACACACACACACTTGGTGGCATCTCTAATCCTGTAGAAGTAACAGCATGGAGGAGAAGGACTAACATCAGGATAGTAGGATAGAAGAGGCTTCCCCCTGCAGTGGTGGCTGAGCGATTAGACACACAAAACATACACATACACACCTGTCTTGTGCACGCAAATGTGTGCACGCGTAAATACGCACGCACGCACACACAGACAGACCTGCGCACACACACACACACACACACACACAGATCTGTACACACATATTTGGGGTTTCAATATTCTCTTTCTGTTGTCCCACCTGAGTTCTTGCAGCCTGAGGCTGGTGCAGAAGAACATTGAAAAGACACACACACACACACACACACACACACACACACACACACACACACACACACACACACACACACACATGGTTTATGTATATATCTATTCTATATATTATGTGTCTCAATTAGAGACACATGAAAGAGCCTATAGCCTATAGTCTGCCAGGGTACTGATTGTTGTTAAAATTTTACATTAATACTACAATAAACACCCTGGTTTGAGTGGATCAAACAATGGACTGACATTAGCATTGTATATGGGGACGAAAACTATATGATTTCAAACACATAATTCATATGCGGCAAAGGTTGGTCTCATCCTTTTTGAATGGACAGTTTTACGTCATTGTCCAACACAAACATTAAATGCCATTGATAATGAATTGCCAGTACCAAAGATATGACAGCTGATATATTTAAAAGACTCCTGTAGTGTGACATACATAACGATCTGATGACTCGCCGACAACTTTAAAAGTCCTACAAAGTGTAGGGGTACTAGGGGCCATTAGGTCATTTTCCAGCTCAGAAAGTCAGAGCAGTCTTCTCAAGTTTCCCAAGTAAACACCGGCCAGGGGAGTTAAGAGGATAAACATAGGGCAGAGGTGAAATTTAGGAGTGATGTGAAGCATATAGAAAAAGAGAGGACAGAGATAAGAAAAGCAGGCAATCATTTGAACCGAATGACTAGAAAGGGGACTTAAAGGGGGTCCAACATCGCTTGCGTTAATTCAGCAAGGCTTACTTAACAACCTAACCTCATGTCTCACACACTAAGTCGTCTCATTTCTCAGATACATAGGATCAAATGCAACTAAGATATATTCACCAAAAAACCAAAAAACAAATGTCAAGGAGTTCTATATGAGCCTGTTGAACAAAGCCTTGTCCACATTTGAACTCTGAGGTGTCCATGAATTGCCATCTCTTTTCATTCACATGATTCGCTAATGTTCCCTTTCACTTCTCTCTGTCTCTGTCTGAGAGCAAGAGAGAGATAACAGAGAGAAGCACTGCTCAAAATTCAGTCTTTTGCTGTATATGCCATCCAATTTCTTCTGAGCACTGCTCCATTCTTCCTCAACTCAGAGTAGAACACTATTCACTGAGCCAAATTAGGTTTGTTCATGTGAGAGGATGGTGAATATGCAGGAAAGGTGTGTGTGTGTGTGTGTGTGTGTGTGTGCACGCGTGTGTGCGTGCATGTGTGTGTGTGTGTGTGTGTGTGTTAGAGAGAGAGGGGGGAGGTAGAGAGCATTGAAATGCAATGCTGCAACTAACAATGCAGTAATAAGCACGATAAAGGTATATCATCTTTAAAGCACCATCATTAAGGGAGGAATCTTTTCCATTGTGGGAGAACCATGATGTCAGACACAATATCATCCAGTCACCCATCTCCCCAGATACTCATCTCCATCCGATGATGATACCCCCCCCCCCCCCCCACACCCCCACACACACACACACACACACACACACACACACACCACCTCATTCCTAACCCACCACTACTCCAATCAACTGCATGCATGCCCCCAGCACCAACGTTATTTACTGGAGATGGGGGACGAGGAGGCCCCTCCCTTGTGCCATTGTCCCTAATAAAAAAGTGCCATAATGGCTGGTAAATTAAGAGAACGATGTTGCTTGTGACTGTTACATGGCTTGATATGATTTTAATGGGCTCATAAACGACGGGGCAAATACTTGTCATAGAACTAAGTGGCTTCTCACTGGGGCATTCTGGGAAATTATACTGACACGCACACGTGCCTATGTACACAAGCTGATATTAAAGACATTGCTCTTGTTCAGTGACTATTGGTCCATATTCTGGGTTGTTTGGTGCATGACATAATCATAACCGTATAGTATATACAATGGATGTGGACTTCTTTAAGATATTGAATCTATGTCTGAAAATGTCCCTGTCTTAACTTGTTTTGACCTGTAATTGTCCCACTGCTTTGCTCCACCACTTTGTTTTTTGAGCCTATGGGGAGAGGGGGGGGGCTTATATATGTTTGCATGTTTTGTATTGTATTTTGTATGTGTACATGTCATATGAAAAACTGTTAAATAAAGAAATTGAATCTATATTAGCCAATCATAATGCAGTGAAATGTAAAAGTGAGCCAAATGTGAGGAAGGGTAATTTGTGGAGATAATAATCTGTGAGATCGTGTTGACTAATAGAGCCAACATTGTGTGATACAAATGTCTCATGTCAGAAGCAGATAGTGAATGGAAGATAAAGATTTAACAAAGTATATATACCACTGTTTGGCTATCCAATGGTTTGTTCACCTTCATCAAAGATGCCCATGATTCCAAAGGGAGCATTGTCCGGCGTATTAACACTCAGATAAGCTTCGTATCCTCTGTGCATTCAGTCATTCATTTTATTATATCATTGATGTTGGGCAGAAAATATTTATGTCCATATTTAAACTTTGTAAGTGTTTTCGTAAAAGAATGGCCTACTTCCTCATTCAAGTAGCAGATCTGCATGCTCGGGGCTTGTATTGTAGATCTGCTAATGTCGCAATTTTTTAATGTTTTTAAAACATATGCACTGCGGCACGAAGGCTTAACTAACAACAGCTCAACACCCTGATGCTAGGAGAGTGTGGAGGGAAGCGATTTAGGAGTCCCGAGTGTTGGCTAGACCGCACACTTGCATTGCATCGTATTAAACCAATAATAAAAACTGAACAGTTTTGGAGATACAAGGTTTGGGCTGAATAGCAACGATTGTGTTGCCTTTCTAAGTGCCTATGAGAGGAGAGCAGAGGGCAGAGGAACACCTGGAGCATATTTGGCTCCGTAACGGCCCCTAGAACATCTACATAAAACTCCAATTACACACACTCATAAAAACTCACACGGGCTGCAATATTTCAAAGCCTCTAAACGAGATTAATGAGCAAAGGAAGGGCGGGCATATTTCAAAAAGAGCACAAGAGTGCCCGCAAACGGAATGCATCAAACTCTGCCCCCCAGCAATCCTTGGCCTCCTGTAATTAGAAGGCAACATTAATGTCATATTAATGAGCAGCCAGAAGGGAGGGAGGGAGAGAGAGAGAGAGAGAGAGAGAGAGAGAGAGAGAGAGAGAGAGAGAGAGAGAGAGAGAGCGAGAGAGAGAGAGCAGAATTAAATCATTACGTCAAATTTATGTCCTGGTCATATTTACGGCTTTAATAAGAGTTGGGTAAGCAAAGACCACAGGGAACCGCTGGAGGCCATAGAGCCTATGTCAGCAGATATTCTCTCTCTCTCACTCACACTCACACACACACACACACACGTCCTTGTCGATGAGACCGGTTTAAATATGGACCTTTTAAAAAAACAGCAGCTCTTCAATCACTCTCCTTTACGCAAAGGACATAATATATTACTTGCAGGTGCACGCATGCGGGCACGCACGCACGTGGACACACACACACACACACACACACACACACACACACACACACACACACACACACACACACACACACACACACACACACACACACACACACACACACACACACACACACACACACACACACACACACACACACACACACACACACGAAAAAGCATCTGTTTTAACAGGATAACTGTTAAAACTTGTAATACAATAAATCATTGTCTTCATGTAATTAATCAACTATGGAAGTTTCATGGTGATCAATATTTCTTAAAAAATGTTCATTCAAGAAAAAGCAGCTTCATTATATTGACCCTATAAACTAGGTATGGTTTTGCCCACTCATTTCGTAATGAAAACTCCGGCTCATGGACTATGTATAAGAGTCAACAATTACTGTATTGGTATTGTATACTGTATTGTAGCACCTGCATCTTTCTAGTCTATAGACTTCCGAGGTTCAGTGCCTTGTTCAACACCATGCTGCATGGGAGGAGGTTCAGTGTCTTGTTCAACACCATGCTGCATGGGAGGAGGTTCAGTGCCTTGCTCAACACCATGCTGCATGGGAGGAGGTTCAGTGCCTTGTTCAACACCATGCTGCATGGGAGGAGGTTCAGTG